>NC_068563.1:8484848-8787878 GCF_022201045.2 Citrus sinensis | reverse complement strand
TGGGTAATACAATAAATAATGGGATTCACTTAATTTTTACATTGTTTTAAGTGGATTATAAATTTTGTTAATTCCAACTTAGTAAGATCATAACAATAATATCTTGTGTTACTATTTGTGTATTTCAAAATCTTATCATCAAATGATTATATTTTATTTAATTTTTTTAACTATTTAATAATGTACAGACTAAAAAAGTAATATAGTTCGGATCCTCGTCTATGCTTTAATTATTGTTTTTCATATCTACCACAGCAAAGAGAGAGAGAGACGACGTGAACGTTTCTATTAAAAATTACACACTGGAAAAGGTGTTTTTTTTTTTCATTTTTATTTAGAAAAACGTTTGAAACAAGAAAATATCTCAAAACAAATACTTCAAAGTATCATCAATGTGCAATAAATGAGTAATAAGCAAGTGGTTTTTTAGTACACGTTCTCAAAAAGGTTTGAAACAACGTGTACGCATATAAAAGAAACAAAATTTATCAATGAGAATTTAATGAGTCACAAGGCACATCAAAAGTGTACATGTGTCGAACCCACTCTCTCGATGTCGCTATTGGGTAAAACTATTACCCATCAAAATCAGAGGCTTAAAAAAAAAGGTTAAAATTGAGTCATCAGATTCAGACCCCCCGTTATTCACTGCAAACATCACTCAAATAGTTTTTTTTTAATACTATATATTACCATAAAATTCTATTAATATTTACTATCAATAACAATCGATACTCTTTTTTATTATATGTAATTTAACAAGATCTTAAAAAAAATAAGTTTTAGAAATTATTATTTGTCAAACAACTTGAGAGTTATAAAAAATTACTTTTAAATCAATTGTGAGTAAAAAAAAATATAACTTAGTAATTATCTTCACCTTCATAAACTTTTCAATTTATTAACGTACACAAAATTCTATACAATTTATTAAATCATAACTACTACTTTACCGCAACAACACTATGACCTAGTTTCGTCGTATGACCAAAAACTATTTCTGCAAAATTTAGAAAATATATATTTTTGATTGAGATAAACAATTATACTCTTAAAAAATGAATAATTTATTGAAAAAAATTCAAAAAATTTGTATATTCCTTCTTTTTATAGAATTTTTAGGAGAAAAATATCCATTCCAATCTTATTGGAGAATGAATTACACGGGCCCGTGGATTATTGAACATATTGGTCGGTCCCCATTTACTTAAACCAGGGCTAGATCACAAGCCGTCCAACTGTAAGCGACGTAACTCAAATGGGACCCGATTTAAGTTTGCCGCTGTGGGACCACTTAAGTTTCCGTGTGATGGACGACAGCAAAAAGTTTCTTTTTTTTTTTTTTTAATGTCGTTTTTCACCTCTTGTGTCATTTAACTAAAATTCAACCACAGCGATAACTCCCTGTCTTTGCTAAAAAATCTAAAACAATAATAATAATAATAGGAAAAATAATAACAAAGAGATTCCAAATATACCCTTCTGCACTGCCGGTTCTTGAGATGAACAGGTCAAATTACGGACAAAAAGCAGTGCCAGCAATTTTGCTTGCGTTAATATGCGACGAAAAGACGGTAATGGCCCTTACCTGGTGTCCGAAGCAAATGCCGAGAACTTTCTTCCTCAAGGAGTCCAATTGTTTCAGCAGAGCAATGAGTTTACAGATCCAAACGTCATTCCCGTGAGCATCATTGCAGCTGCCCGTGATCACGTAACCGTCGTACGATCCGAAGTCGTCGTCGTCGGGGAACTCGCCGCGCGCCACGTGGAACACGTCCCACGTCTCGCCTTCCTCCGCCAGCATTCTCACGAAAACCCCAAAATACCCTCCGTATTTCTTCTTCACGTACTCCGAATCCTCTGCGCAGAGAAGCACCGCAAACTTTTTCCCACCCATATGAATAATAGTTTTACTTCTCTACGCAGAGGTCTTATTTTCTCTCTCTAAAAATTAGGGTTTTAGAGAGAGAAATTTTCTTTTAACAAAAAAAAAATTCCTCCCGTCCGTCTTCTTGTTTTCTGAGTGCTCTGTGACAGTTGTGTTGACGCAGTAAGAGAAGCGGGGGGTGCATTTAAAGTGATGGGGTCATGAAATTGCCCGCGAATAGCAGCGGTATTTACGATTTTACCATGCTATATTGGGGTTTATTCGGTTGCCATATTTGCCCTTTGTTTTAATTTCTTGAGCTGGCTGGCTGTTGTCCGTGGATCTGACTAGGTTTTGGACCATTACCATTGGATATGTATAATCATTTCCTCTTAGCAAATGCTACACAACAAAGTTTTTTTTTTTTTAAAAAGAAAAAAAATATATTTATATCGCTTCCTGTAATTCGTGACACAAATTAAACAGATTATTTTAATAGATAATGTGATATTTTAAAGGAATGTTTTCTTGGATAAGATTAACAATTACGTGATAGAAGATAATCTAATGGTAATGACATTACATGCACTGACAGGTAGGATAACTCTAGCTATTGTATAACATGTATGAGTAATAAATTCTTTAACACCAAATAATTACTCTTCAACAATGTATTATTTTGTTACAGTTTTAACACAAAAGATTATTGATATTATAATTTGATTAAATTGTGTTTGTTTTAGGTAGCATTTGTTTTTTGGTTTAAAATCTGAATAGGTTTTGAATTTGATTGAAGTCTCAACGAGTCTGAATACAACTATCTAAATAATATGTTTATTTTTCTTTTCTTAATATCTGAATATAAGTGATATCTTATTTATTTTTATAAATAAAAAATCTTAAACATGGTTATTTGATATTTATGTCATAAAAAATCAAAATTAAAAAAGAAACTAGATTTTGTGGTTTAAAAAATAAGTATATTTAATAAATATATTTTTGGAATATAATATTTACTTTTCATTCAGACCTTTTGTCATTAAGATAAAAGTCACAAATTTTTTTTTTTGTATTTTGAAAATCAGACATAAGTTATAAAAAATAAACAATTAACTTAAAAAAGGTCAGATTTTTTATTTTTTTTGTTTCTTTTTCATTTTCAATGGCATTCTTTATTGGCTGGTGTCTTTCAATTTGGTCTTCCATCAAGCTAAGTGACACGACTTAAAAATGTTTAATGTACTCCTAAGTATAAGAGTGCATAGTTATACTATAGTTTGGTGAGTCCGAGGTTAATCCACAGAGAAAAGGTTAAATTTGTTTATTTTAGTTTATCTAAAAACATAAAAATAAAATTTAAATATATGCAATTTAATTTGAGAAAGACTATGAAATTAAATTAGTTAGGGTTAGGGATCCACTCTTAGTAGTAAATATAATTTAATAAATTCTTTTTATTTTATTTATTGCCCGAAAGATTAATTGTCTAAATTACAATTATTTTTCCATTAATTTTATTATGGATTAAGTACTTAATGTGCCAAAACTTAACTTGTCTACAATAAGTCAAAATACCATTTTACCATACCATACTTTTTACTAAGATATTAATAATTCATTGTGTCAAACTCCCATGTTTGTCTACAATAAATCAAAATTTTAAAATATTAAATATGGATAAAATTAAATAGAAAATAATTTAATTTATATAATTAAAAATAGAATTTGATTAAATCATATTTTTCTACTAAGAGTTTCACCTTACCCTAACTATTAGTATTTAGTTGAACATATTTGAAATAAAGGGAATTATTAAAATTGAAAAATAAATAATTAAAAAAAAGGTATTTGAAAATTGGAAATAAAACTAATTTTATTTATTGAAAATATATTACAAAGAAAGATGAGAAGAAGAATTTGAGGGGAAAGAAGAGAAGAGAATGTGTGGAGAGGTGTGTTCCCCCCTCTCTATTTATACTAATTTATGATTAATCTACACCACACAAATAAATAAAGTTAATTACATCTTAGTTATACATTTGTCCCACTAACAAGGGTTCCTCTATGATGTTGTAATTTTTTTACAACATCAATAATGTTTTTAATTGTGCACCATTAGATTTAATCAATGGTACACAATATTTGTAGGTAAAAAAAAAAAATGATGGTAAACGGTTAACAAATATGTAAGGGGTGGAGAAGTTTGTAAAATAAC
The DNA here is from genome assembly GCF_022201045.2 of Citrus sinensis. Lineage (NCBI taxonomy): Eukaryota > Viridiplantae > Streptophyta > Magnoliopsida > Sapindales > Rutaceae > Citrus > Citrus sinensis. The sequence continues at coordinate 8,783,796 of NC_068563.1, read as the reverse complement.
TATGACCACCCTTAGAGTTTGAAACAATTTCACTTAAATATCATATTTTATTTAAAATTATTTTTCAATCTCCCTTTGAATTTGAAATGTGATAATTTTTTTTAAATAAATCTTCCAAAATCTATTACCATTAAATATAAAATGTAATGGTAGGTTATTTAACACAAATCAAATAAATAAGTTGCAATTGCAAAATTTATATATGATATAACACTAATAAATAACACAACTAAGTACATATAGTTAAGTAAATGTCATAGTTACATCAATAAACTCATTGTTGAGATTGCTTGTAACATAAAAATTACTTGATCACACATGTTTTAATAAAATTTAATATTGTATATTAAAATACTCATTATTTTATATAATATTAAAGGCCGTTGTATAATTGATCATGAAATATGTATCATTTTTAACACCCATTTAACATACTTATTTTCTGTACTTTATATTTATCTTACAGTTAATATCCTTATATGGTGGGAGTTTTAAGTTTTATAAGCTTATATATTTTCATTTTATTTTCAAATATCACTTTGTTAATTTCATAAAAGTTAAATCGAATATATATTACTAATAAGTTTTAGTTTATGAATTGTGAAAGATTATTTTATTGATATCCTTGGCTTGTAATTATAAAATTTTATATTATGAAGAGTCATTACTTTTGTTATGATAGTTAATAGTGATAATAAATAAAATATTACCTCCGATAATATTTACGTGGGAAAAAAAGTGAACGAAAATCATTTATATTTTTAGATTTTTATTGACATGGTAGAAAATTATCTGAGCCTTATAAAATTTAATTTTCACAAGTTTGTTTTCATTTTATTTTCAAATGTCACTTTATTAATTTCATAAAAGTTAAATCTACCACATATTCCTAATTAACTTTAGTTTATGAATCATGAAAGATTATTTTATTGTTATTATTTGATAGTAATTATAAATTTTTATGTTACGAAGAGTCATTACTTTTATTATGATAATTAATAGTGACAATAAATAAAATATCACATCAAATAATATTTAATGGACAAAATGAAGAAAAAAAATCATTGCATGTTTTTATATTTCCATTATAAAGATATGGTTTGGGATACTTTAACTTAAAATTTTGACACAATATTTGAGCCACTAATATATCATAATCTAATAGTTGATATTGAAAGTCAAAGCAACATTTCATAATGTTATATCCTCCACCATTGAATTGCATGAAATAAATAGTTTAATTTTTTGTTAAAAATTTAAATCAAAATATTTCCCACTCTATAGTTATATAGACATATATATTTTTCAATAATAATTGGTGAATAAAATATTTCTCATTTGTTGTGACTCATATAGTATTATTAATAAAAACACATATAAAATAGTTTATTGAAATGCCTTCTATTATCATTATTATTTAGGTATTAATAGTTTGTAATTAAATTCATACAATACAAATTATTATAAGACTTTGTGTTAAATAACCTACTTGATATTATATTTTAACTTAATGGTAATTGATTTTGGAAGATTTATTTAAAAAAGATTATCATATTACAAATTTAAAGGAGGGCTGAAAAGTAATTTTAAATAAAATATGTTATTTAAGTGAAATTGTTTCAAACACTAAGGGTGGTCACAATTATTTTACAAAAATTCTCCACCCACTTGAACGGTTAACAAACTGTTTACTATTATTTTTAAATTATTTTTTTAGTACAAATATTGTACACCATTGATTAAATCTAATGGTTCAAAATTAATACATTATTGATGTTGTAAATTTTTTACAGCATCATAGAGGAACCCCACTAACAATTATTACACCTAACATGATAAAAACTTATAATTTCACAATTACCACATTTATTGTGATAAAAACTTATAATTTTACAACAAAGTCGCGAATCCTCCTCGGTAATGACCTAATTTCTCGGACTTTCAGAATCCAAATTTAACATCTTTACATTTGTTTGGAGCCTCAAATTGTGAGAAATTATTATTTTTACCTAATAAACACACAAAAATACACAAAATCAAATATTTAAAAAATAATTAGAAATTCATAATATGTTACATAATTACAAATGTAAATTATATTATAAGCACAAAATAACATTTTTACCCCTTAATAAACATAAAACTTTTAACACTAATAACTAAGTTATAAATAGGTAATATTTTTATTTTCTTTCCTTTTTTTTGATGATATGACCCATTAATAAGTATAATCTTCCATATAAAGCATTCAAATAATTTTTACGAATGATAATGTTTGCTATATATTTGATTATCATATATATTACTTGCTACTTTTTTAGCTTACGTTTTTAGGATTTTCTTATTAATATAAACATCACCTTTTTAGGTAAGAGCATTATTATCTCATTTATCTCTAATAAGTCGGGATTTTAAAGCAAAGAGATTCTTTTTATTTTCCTGTCAATTTTTATTATTTTTTTGAACGAATTCTGGGCTTAACTTTAACCCTTAATATTTCTTTCCCTTTTTCTTCTAGAGATAGTGATACCTGTTAAACTTAATTGAATTTGAATAATGATAAAAATTTTAGTGACCATTTATAACTGTTATTGTGTGAATTTGATCATTATTTTGTTCGGTATTTTATATACAAATAAATCACCTTTTATTAGACTTTTTTTGGACAAACAAAACCTAAACTCCTAAAAATTAATAATTGAAAAGTTCATATTTATTGTACAATTTAGTTTCTGAAATAGCAATTTATTTTAGGTACATTTTAATAATTAAAAATTATTTTCAGATGCCGGTGTAGTGAGTAGTTTAGAGACTGCAACTAGCTTCATCCTAGTTAATATGAGAAAATGACATATATAGTTTAGTTCATCATCTAATTCCATAATTTTAATCATCGCATTTCTGACATTATAATTTTACGATTAAACTGGGCTAAATATGACTCTTTAACAGGGATCAGGCTACGGTGCAACAGTGGCACCGTGCCACAGTTGCACCTAGCCGTTGGATGCAGTTGGATTGGTGGGATCCACTGACATCCAACTGCATCCAACGACTAGGTGCAACTGTGGCACGGTGCCACTGTTGCACCTAAGGGGAATCCCTTTAACAGACACATCATATTAGGTTGACAAGAGAGGTATTTGGGATGTGATATTTTTGTAGTTAAATAATCGCAAGTTTATTACCCGTAAGATAAATGTTTTCAGAAAAAAGTAATAAAAAAAAAGTAACCGACAATACGGAAAGAGACTGAACAATATCATAAAAAAGAGACGTGAGCAATATCATAAAGGTCATGCATAACATGTTTTAATCGAAAGTGAAGACAGAACCTCGAGCAAATGTCAAAGCATTGTAATAAAAAAATTTTGATGATATTTTTTTAATAAATATTACAGAAATTAAATTGTCGAATTGCATTTATTTTCTTCAGGCTTCAACTACAAATTGATGTTCTAATCCGAAGAAATTAAAAATCTTTTGTGCATCAACAGAATCACAATATCTTGTAATGTGTGAATCTATTATGTAAATAAAAATGTAAATAAAAATATTGGAATCTCTTATGCGATAAAAATTGCACCATTATTTTTACTAGTTGAATCTACTAACACGAACACACAATATCATTTATTTTATTCCATAGTGTAGCTCTTTCATTTATTATTATTATTTTAGAATGTATATGGTAATTTCTTTCATTTTCAAATAAGAAAATCTCAAAGAGAATAAGCCAGATATTTAGAAAAATCCTCAACACACACAAAAAAAATAAAATTCAAAACAACCCAACGCAAATGTAGCTAACGTGTGACGTGTCACTTGCCTAATTACAATCCTTTAAATATGACAAATCCGAAATTGCTGTTGTGGCTGAAGAATCACATACAATCGGCAATTGTCCAATAAAAGGTCATTCAAGGTAAAAGAAAATAAAAAATCAACGAGAAGTTAGATATGAAGACTCGAGTAGGGTGCATATTTAAGACCGGCTAGTTAGGTCAACCAATTTTCTGAATTTGGCTCATAATGAGGTCTTTATTCATTCTTCATGCGTCTTATTAATTGTCTTGACCAAAGTTTAAATATAATTTAATTGGCATCCATAGTATCCGTCATCAGTTTGTTACTACATACAAAAAATTATCACTAGGCTTAAAAAACCCAATGTCTAAAGGTACGTATGCTCGAATGCACCAAGCTATTATGGCGCCCCAGGCCATGAACAGAGAACAAAACATCAAAAACCTAAAATCCGGTCTTAAACTATTTGATGTGATGGAATCACTTACCAAATTAAACGCTAGATTTTATTAAGGTTTAGATTAACTCTATTTATTACCTACTTTAGTGTGTGATTCACGGTTCTTTAAGCCTAAAAACTCATGAAATCAAGTGTTTTTAGTGGATTTAAATTTAATACTGAACTAAATTTTTTACTAATCTTTTAGAAACATATAGATTTTGTAGTTATTAGATAGAAATATAAAACTAGTTAAATATTTATCGTACATTGTTATAAATGCACGTGTGGCAGAAGATTATAAAGAGTTCAATATAGATCAACTCAGTTCTAGATTCATATCCATTTTTAGCACATCAAATCAGTCCATAACCGTTAAAACTCTCTCTAGGGGTAAGAAACCCTTATGGCCTATCCTTTTGCTCTTATGTATCCAAACCTTGCACAAAGAAAAGAACTAGTACTAGCCCTATATTCTAACTCACCCTTTGAATTTCTAGAAAGTTTCAAACCCAAATTACAACTTTTGTTTGGTGACTACAGTTAGAGCTTTACTAGGCACAGTTTCGCAATATGAAATATGACAACAGCACACATAATTCCCAAGTCAAACCTCAAACGGTCAAAAACATTCTACTTAATTAACCCATATCTAACTATAGATCCACCTCCAATCTTTTAAGTGATCCCTGATCAGATTATCAACAAATTAAGCTCAAACGGTCAAAAACATTAACTGTTGGATGAGTTGATTAATTCTCCAAAGCCAATCAAAGTTGCAAAATTGCGCCTCTGCTTTTTCGGAAGTCTTTTAAGTGCTGTGAGCCTCATCTCTGAACTTAAGCTGATCCATTTTGGTCCATATTAGAATATGACTAGAAAATAAGGACATACCAACAAATTCATTCATCAAAAGAGAATAGACTTAAGAAAAAATAACCCCCCCCAAAAAAAATAAATATAGATATTGGAATTATATTTGTCCGTAAAAGGGCAACTATGTAATTTTAATAGGACAAATGTACCGGAATTTTAGCCTGACAATTATCTCTATTTTTCCTTCTTGTCCATTTCGTCAAGTTTGTCAGGAATCAGGATTGCGGAGATTGTCACGTGATTTTCCATCACATGTTTTGTACTCACGTGCACGTACTGACAAATGGTTGTCGTACACGTGTGTTACGGAATCTCGCCAGGTGATCCTCATCGCGCTTTCAATGCGTACATCATACTTGGCTTTAACTTTTTGTTTTTGGTTTTCAAGTAATTATTTATTTTATGGGCGTGAGTCGCGTGACCGTTGATTCATCATCAGTGGTAAGAAACAACTTCTGCTCTAAAGCAAAAACATCGGTGATATTTTTACATCCCACACTTTTTAAAAATCACCTTTTGTTTAAAAAATAATTATATAAGTTTCAAGTAATTTTTTGAAAATTTTAAATAAAGAAGAATTGTAAGGAATTAGTAAATTAAATCTATCTTGATTTATTTTTTTGATTCATACTTTTTTAATTATATTTTACTACTAAAACTGCTTTAACCTAAGTTTAAATTAACTATTTAACCTTTGTTAAGGTAAAAATATAAAAGAAATTTACTTTAACTCTAACATTTTAAATTTTTATATAAAATTTATTTTTCTACATGATGTGTCAATACTACTTTATTAATATGATTATTAATCTTTAATTAAATTAGCATAATGTCCTTTTAATACAATACTCATGTACATTATGGATTGCCAAATTTATACCATTTATATGTAGGATATTTAAAAACGTTAGATTATAGGTCATAAAATTAAATACCTAAATTATTAGATAAAATAACACATATTTCTTAGGGTAATTCGATCATTTTATATCGTAAGGATAATACAGTCAAATAAAAAGTATTTTAAAGCAACCTTAATGGTAAAAAACGGTCAAAAAGAAAAGAAAAAAGCTAGAAGAAGGATTTAACTGGTTAATCGTACAATTTTTTTTGTTGATTTATAATTATTAAAAATAATGAAAACATGTCGTAAATATTTTTAGAAGTATGACGGGTTTTCACAAATAGTGGAGTGGAAATATCTTCACCTAAAAAAAAAAAAAAATAAATGGTAACAACTTTACTGTTATTTAATAGGCCATCAGATTAGACTAAAATGCAAGATTTCCCGCTAAAAACCTCTTTTATTAGCTTTATCTTAGGAAAAGTATAGATTCTCTTCTCTAGTTTAGCTAGGAATGGCAATGGGCACCACCCACAGTGGGTTTATCATTAACAAACTCAATCCCGCTTAAAATTTAAATTACCAAACCCATTCGTTGTGGGTTTTGGCAATTATAAAACTTGCGATGGTAACCAACATATTTTTTACAAGTTTACATATTTAAATCACAAAGGTTCAATATGTAAATTTATACTAATAACCTAAAATTCCAAAATAACATACTCGATTTTAAATTTAACTAATATAAATGAAAAATTAAAATTTCAATATCAATTCAACACAAATTCTCAAATTTAAGTATAAAACACACAAATCCATAAAAAAAAATCACAAACTAGTCTCTAAAAATAACAATTATCATTTCATATTATCATTCAATATAAGCTCCAAGAGAAGATTTTCGTTTCATTCACTACCATTAGCACTATCTAACACAATTCCTAAATAATTATTAAGATTAATATTTTCTAAAGAATAAGTACTAATCCAACGAATGAATTTATAATAATGAAATAATCCATGCATTAAGTTAGAGAATAATAGTCTATACAAATTTTTAATAAGTATATGATAATCCATGCACACACTTTGCACTTTACATTATTTACTTTATATATTTTTAAATTGAAATATTTTTAAAATAAATAAAATTAAAAGTATTTAAAAAAAAGATGCAGGTTGGCAGATATCCATACGAGTATCCACCAGATATTTGGCTAATACCAAACCCACCAACAATCTAGTGCTTGTTTCCATTTATAGTACCAAAGCAGCCTGTAACTCATAAAATTACCCACAACGAGCGGGTTTCAGTGGGTGGATTTGTGCAAATTTGCGAGTTTGCGGATACCATTGCCATCCCTAAGTTTAGCCAAGAAAGACTTGCACTCAAACTCAATAAGGTTGCTACACTTTCTCCCTTCTAGTTTGGCCAAGAGACACTTGCAATCAAATTCAATAAGGCCGCAACACTTTCCCCACTCATGTTAACTTGTAAATCTCTATTACTATAATATGTTAAATTTTAGAAACAAGTTCATAATATCGTTGGTCAATTTAAGTAACTTTCTTGACCTTGAAACAATTTAAGTAAGTATTTAAGATATAATGTACAAATTTAAGTTGATTTAGGTTAAAAAAAGAAGTAATTTTAGAAATTTTATTCTACATTTAATTCAAAGTTTATGGGGATAGATAACAAATTTTATTAGAAGAAAATACTAAAATTATGTAAATTAAAAAGTGATCTTTTTTGAAAATTATACTCAAAAGGGGCTTGATTTATGGCTTTACACACACAAAAAAAAAATTGCTCTTTTAACTTTAACAAAATTGTTACAAAAGTTTGAACGAGGGATAAAGTGTAACAACCTTATCGAATTTGGACGCAAGTGTTTCTTGGCCAAACTAGTGGGGGTAAAAATATAGCAGCCTTATTGAGTGCAAGTGTTTCTTGGCCAAATTAGAGGGGACAAACTATAATTTTCCCTTATAACTTATTTGTTTCCATTCACAACTTATGTATTGTGTGTTAAAATATTCGACATGTATAACGACAATGTTAGTACCAATAACAAAAAACTTACTCTTCAACAAGGGACACTTATGACAATAATGTTATGATGTCATACTTAATTGGACCCTCATCTTATAAGATAACAACACAAAGAGAGGTGTAACACAAATATTTATATTACAAATTTACAATAAACGAATTAATTGAATTATTCAACTGACGAGCGAAGAGAAAAATAATTTATCATGATATTATTGAAAGATATCTCCACTCAACATGCATAAAATATATCAAAAACTATGAGGAAAATCTTTTAACAATCTCCATCATGAGTATAATAACAAATCACTTGTAGGGTTGTAAAAATATAAATTGCCATAATAGTATAATCCATGTTAGGTTTCTAATTTTCAAAAATAATCAAAATTACTTGAAATTGCTAATCAAATGCTTTCCAATTGCAAAAAAAAAAAAAAAAAAGATATTACGTTACTAAAGATTAGGGCTTGTTCGGTATCATTTTATAATAGTTATTTTCATTTTCGTTCCCTTAATTCAAGTGTGATACATGCCCAGTGGATACTTCCTAAAAATATGATAAATTAAAACTATGCACAAAACAAGAAAGGACAATTATCTACTGACCACCTATTTTTCTCACCTTTTCAAAAATACACAATTCTTAATTTTTTTTGCTGAGCTCCACTTGAAGTTATATATTTTTGCACTTGTCCACTGCCATCTTCAAACCGTTAAGACTTTGCTGACGTCAGATGGATAAAATGATAATTCTGTGCTTTAAAGACGACATCGTTTAGAATCTGAGATAAGGAAAAAAAAAAAGAAGGCGTAGTGGTCCACAGCACAACATGCAACGAAAACAACCATAGTTTATTCTCCACCACTATGCATGAAGAAGCAACAAAATCCTACCATTTTTCTTGTAGTTTCCATGCCTTTTTATCAATGAACCACACTTAAGTTTCAAATCTTTTGTTACTTCGAAGATTCAAAGACATTGAGAAAAATAGTGAGCTGTTAAGAAGTCGCAATGTTTTAGTTTTTAGGGGGTTTGAAGCTACAATCAAGTAAGTTTTGTTTTATTTATTTATTTTCATTTAATTTTTCATATGAAACAATGTTGTTTCCGATTTTTCTGTTGATTGTTGTTAATCGTTGTTACTTGAAACCCTAGAATATAGATTAGGTCGATTTGTAACAATTTTTTTGGGGGTAATGATAAATTGAGGAGGGCTTGCAAATGGATGAAAGATTGTGCTATTATAGCTAAATGCATGTTTATCCCCTGCCTACTAATGTATCTCTGCCTGTGGTATACGTATAAAATTTGGGGCTTTTGAAAATTTTTAGTTGTTGAACTATGGGCCGTGGTTTTTTGAAATATTTGAACCCCTAACTATATATGTGTCCATATCCCTCAGTCTCCTGGTGAAGATTTATTTGTTGCATGCAAAATTAGAATCTATGAAAAACTAGCTGCAATTTCGAATCTCACAAAGTCCAGCATGATGTTTGTTTCCATGCCTTTTTTTTTTTTTTTAAGTTTCTTACCTATAATAGTAATAATACATTAATAGGAAGACAATAAAAAAATAAAGAAAACAATAAAGATGTTTGAAATGACATTGTAAGTATCTGTTTGTGTTTATATAGTTTAGTAACTAACATTGTACTATAAAATATAAGAAGTTTAAATGATCAATACTTGGCTTCGTTTCAATACTCAAGAACTGTACAAGTGTTGAATCTTTGTTTTTTTTTTTGGGACATCCAGGATGTGACAAGTAGAGTTAGTGATATCCTTTTGAGGCATGAAGAAGAATTTTAGGTTGCTTGAACCTGATTGTACTATTGTAAAGATTAAGGATGCCGTTTTAAATATTATGAGTCCATATAGGTTAGATTCTGCTTAAAAAAATCTATTAAATGTTATGAACCCAGGGAATAAGGTTAAAATTGCACTGGATTCAGATTTTGGGTTAGAATGTTTACTTAGAATTCATCAAGCATTGGGTGTCAATACTCTTACAGTTGAAGTTACACCAGTGTTGTACCATTAGTTTCAAGATTCTGCCTTACTGCAAGCATTATTGACTAACCTAGGAGTTGTATTGCCTGATGAACTGTTTAATAAGTTAAATGATTATGTGGGAGAAACTGTTGTTGGGAGACAAGCTTTTGTTAGGAAAGCTGTTGTTGAGGGACAAGCTACTGTTGGGGCTCATGAATCTAATAAATATACATTACTATTGACTACTCAGACAAAAATGATTGCAGCGATGATGATGTTAATGCAGAAGTGATGTAAGTCGAAGTTGATAGAACTGTTGAAGCTACTCTTGTTGATGAGGATAATAAAGGCATTGCTGAAGCTGAAGTTGATTCTGATTCAGATGGTAGTTTATCTAATGATAAAAAGGAGGTAAAAAGGGTTGTTGATTCTTTTGATGATGATATTGAGCTCAGCACTGTCAATTTGACTAATTACGTACAACATCATGAGTATAAAGTGGGTGTTCATAGGAAAAATAGGCTAAAATTAGGACATGTGTTTAAAGATGTTACTCATTTTAGAGAAATAAAGATTATTAAGAAAGGGTTTGTCATTACAACAATATATAGTGAGCCAAGAAGATTTATGGGTACTTGTAAAGAGCCTGGCTGTCCATGGTTTGTGGCTGGTGAAAAATTAAATAATGGAACTAGTTTCATATTGCGAGAATACAATAAGAAGTATAAGTGTAGACTTACCAGCAAGACAGTGAAAGTTACTTATGCTTGGGTAGCTACTAAAATAAAAAGTCAGGTTGCTTTTAACCCGAATGTGAAGATTGATCTTTTGAAGAATTATATGCAAGAGACTTATGGTTTGAAGATTGAAAAGATAACATTGTATCGGGCTAGAGCAAAGGCACGACTGGAGGTATTTGAGGATCATTCGAAGGGATATCAGAAATTGTTTGAGTATGCTGCAGTCATTTACAAAGCTAATCCGAGAGCAATATACAAGGTGTTGTGTGATGTTGTTTCTATACCCGATAAGGTATTATTCAAAAGATTTTTTGTTTTGTTTCCAGCGCAAAGAAATGCATTTCTTAATGGTTGTAGACCTTTTATTGGAGTAGATAGATGTCACTTGAAAGGTAAATATGGTAGAGTTTTGTTAGCCGCTATTGACATGGATGGTAATGATAGGATTGTCCCTTTGGCAGTATGTATTTGTGAGATTGAGAATACAGAGACATGAGGATGGTTAATGGAGCACTTACATAGCTATCTGGATGATAGAATGCATGTGACTTTTATCAGTGATAGACAAAAGGGGCTAATTAATACGATTTCAAATACATGGCCTACTGCTTATCATAAGGCATGTTCTAGGCATGTTTATGCTAATTTTTCCAAGTCATTTGCTGGTGCACAGTTGAAATAACTATTTTGGAAAGCTACTAAGAGCTGTAACAAACATGATTTTGCTGAGGCAATGGTAGAGATAAAGACTGTAAAAGAGGTTGAATTTGAGTGGTTGGAAAGAGAACTACATGGTTATAATTGATTGATGCACACTTATGACAGAAAATACATGGTAGACCGAACTGAAAACAATGCATCGGAGTGCTTCAACAAATGGATATTACCTTACCGAGATAGACCTTTCTTGACAATGCTTGAAGAATCAGATGTAGACTTATGAAATGGTTTACAAAGAGAAGAAATAAGGCAGCCACTTGGAAAAGACAGTTGACATCTAAAGTTTGGAGAGAGTTGGACAAAAAAAGAAAGCTTGCATAGAAAATGATTGTATAAGCTTCTAGTGAGTTGAATTTTCAAGTCATAGATATAGCCTATAATCCATCTAGGAGGTTTGTGGTGAAGTTAGAGACCGGAACATGTGATTGCGGTTATTGGGAAATTTCCAGCCTCCCTTGTCAACATGCGATGGCTGCTATTAGATATACAAGACATGCAATTGAGGAGTATGTTCTAACATGGTTTACTAGATAGGCTTACCTTAACACAAATTCAGTGATGTTTAGCCCTTTTCTGGATCAGTGTACATAAAAGCGTAGAGAAAGACCATTAGTTGATACACCAATTGTGTAGAAGAAGGTTGGAAGGCCTAAAAAATCCAAGAAAAGAGCAGAAAATGAGCATCGAAAAGAGAAAAAAAATTCTTTGTTATTTGTTCATTATGTGGTGGCTCCAACCACAATGTGAGGTCTTGTCCATTAAGGTAATTTGTTGTAAGGACAAATAGAGTTAAAAACAGTAATTCTCAGGTATACTTAATATTATACTACTATTTTTTAGTAGCTTATTATTATACATTATATGCAACTGTTATTATTTATTATATGTATACTATCGTTAAATAACATATATCATATTTTGTCGGCATCAACTACTTCAAGTTAGTCATTAAATGCTTCACAACAGGCAATAAAGAGAAAAAAACAAGTGCTAACTTGCATATATATTTCATTTTTTGTGGCTGTCTAGTTTGCTTTTTGCATAACATAAGATTAATTTATAAATCAACATGTTTTACAGGCATCAGAAGCAAAGTCAACTGATTTAGAAGTTGCTGCATCACAGACAGCAAGAAAGGTGCTATCTTCATTGCATGTTTGTATATTTTTGTTCTTTTTGTTTAAGTTCTTAAACTAACATAACATATATTTAGATAACAAGTGGTCCAGTTAGAGTTCTAATGCTGGAACAAGGAAAAAAAGGCTCAAGCTAGTTCTGGAGATGTTGGAACAAGAAAAAGGCAATCAAGTTTGGGACTGACACAATCCCAAAATCCATCTCAAGGTTCAAATGTGATAGGTTTTTTGTAATGATGAATGAGAACAAACTAAACTTGTTTGAACTTGCTATTTTGGTTGTTATTTTGGAATATTGCTAATTATTTTGAAATATTGCTGGTTATATGGCTGCTAATTATTATTTGGGTTATATTTTGATGATATTATTAATGGTTATTTCAGATTTTTTTTAGATAATTAGATATGTTATTTTCAATTTATTATGGTTGAAGTTATATTATGTACAACGTATTATAGCGCAATCAAGTCTAGAAAATTAGGACATAATTAAGTTCATTTCATTCATACATATTTTGTAGGTTATATTACATTTTAGTAAACACAATTGCACAGACACATGCTAGCATAATTATTATACATTTAAGCCTTCCTTTAGTGACCCTTAGCCTTTTCTTTATCTTCAGCACAACATCAACTAGAACCTTAACTACATTTAGCTCTAAATTTTGATTATCTGCCATCTCACTACAAGAAAAATGACCTATCATGACAGTCCTCTGTGTGACAGTTTTGGTCTGCAGAGCTACTACGATAGATGGATGATAAATTTTTTTTCTATCATTCATTTATGACATACTTGTGCTAGAAATTTCATCTATCAAGCACTTATGATAGACTGATGATAAATTATTTGGTTATCAAGAAGTAATGACAAGTTTGTGATATAATTTTGATCATCAAATAGCTTTTTTATTTTGACTTTATTTCACAAGGTTGACTGAAAATTTTAAAATAAATGAAAAAAATAAATAAAGAATAAACGGTACCGTTTGGATTAAAAGTTTCTCTTCGGACAAGAAACGACACCGTTTAGATTGAAACTAAATAAAAACAAAACCCTCTTCAGTTTTCACTAATCCATTTTTTTTCCCTAAGTGTCGGCACTCTCACTCACTCTCGTCTCTCGCTCAGTCACTCTCGTCAATCTCACACTCACAAAGCCCTTTTCACCCGAAATCCTTGCATGGGCACTGAACCACTGCTGCCATTCTCTTGTATTTCACTATCAATTTTGGCTCTCACCGAGAACTATATGGAATACCCACCAAACGCATGTGCTACTACTATTGAATTTCAATACGCTAACTGAGAACCCACGCTCACCCACTATTGTAACCGTTTGATCAATACAGGTAAATAATATTTCTAGTGTTGTGTTCCATTTCAATTTTAATGTTCTTGTCAAACTCGAACCCTATATATGTAAATTTAAAAACCCTAGATGTGTTCTTGTCAAATTCGAACCCTACACACCTAAATCTTGTAAAACCTAGATGTTTTCTTGTCAAATTTGAACCCTGTACGTGTAAAACTTGAAAATCCTAGGTGTGCTCTTGTTAAATTTGGATCTATTTGATTGGTCTTCTATGTTTCTTTATTTATGGAATTTTAAACATTTATTTGATTTTTTTGGAATTTAATTATTATAGTTTTATTGTTAAATTAATTTGATTTAGACTGTAAAGATCCTTGCCAATTTAATCGTGATGGGTGTTGGGATATTGTCTAGGCTGCTTTATCATTGGGGTTTTCTAATAACTAATTTTTTTTCACTTTTTTGTGGATGCATGGAACTATATATATAGATAGTTCTCAAATTCGTTCACTGTGATGCAAAGTCTTTTTTTTTTCAATTTCATTGGTTAAATTCACTAATTCGTTGAAATTAGTGGTGATTGTGGGCCGAGTCGCATGTGCAGGAAGTGGTGTCAGGTCTGGGCGCATATTGCGTCATGCACTTGGTGGGCAATTGGTATTGTTTCTATTGTGTGTGTTGGAAATAATGTCAATATCATCCAACCAATGTGTGTTTCCAGTGGCTATTTTTGCACCGAGCAGAGAATTTATTATTACATCAGAGTTTCTCTTTTGGGTAATGCAGGTATTGACTAGTTTATTTCCATTTTCATTTGTCTTGAGGGAATGTTATCAATTTTTCGATCTTACAAGATATTGATTGATACATATGTGTACAATACATTAAAAATCGTTAAACATTTTGCTCTTAGTTACAATTTTGAACGAATGTCACATGGAAAGATCCTCTAAGAATATCAATAGTATTGTGGTTTCTACTCAATTTCCACTCTCCGCACTCATATGAGCATGGTTTGAATCTCAGGCCTTTTGTACCATTAAAAAATTTATACCAATTAACAACATAGCTTGCTAGCACCACAAATTGTTTCAACTCCAAGGCAGAGAATTCCTAGAAGATATATACATATTGATATATACTTGCATGTAGCCGTATGCTCACTACCTTCGAATTGGGGATATAGTCATTATTTTTGTATTCCCTCCAAGTGTTTGATAAAAAGCATGAATGAATCTTGGCTATTTAATTATTGCAGGCCATTTTTACCTATGAGGAGCGAAGGAATATGAAGCTTATTATATTCATTCACAAAGCAAAGCTGATACAATTCATGGCAAAGCTTGATGAGGTGTTGTATTTAATCTTGCTCATGAGATCAATTACCTATCTTGTTGGACTTTATTCTTGTAATTAAGGTCCATCCAAAGTTGATGGCTTGTTTGTCAGAAAGATAATCTGAAGACTATGATTGATTACTTGCGGGCCGATGGAAATGTCTCCATGATTGGTTTATGAGGTTGTTAAATTACTAAATAGGTATATTTACTTTTCATGAGCTTTATCTTCGTTTTTCCATTATGGAAATGTCTCTATGATTGTAACTTTTAACACGTGGAACTCCTGAACCCTATGTTTAGTTATATACTTATATTGGGACTTGTATAAATTAATATGATAGTTTTATTATTATTATTATTAGTAATAGTAGTAGTAGTAGTAGCAGCAGCTACAAAAGATCAAAAGAACTTAAAGGTGTGGCTTGTGGCTTTCTTGCTGTTTGGGCTTTAACTGCTGCCTCACTTGTAATTGTTGCTAATCTGGTGTGCCACGTCCTTTTCAGTGTAATTACATAAGTTAGTTTGCTTGATTAATTAATTAATTAGTTAGTGGATTGAATAGCCAGAGTACTACATTTTGCATAGGTCTGATGCTGGATGAATTTTCATGTCTTGGCTTTAGGGCTGCTGGAAGACTAGATTTTGCAATTTTGTTGCTGGAAGACTACATTTTGTGTAGGTTTGTTGCTGGATGTTGCTGAATGCAGAGTACTTTACTTGGTTTTGGATTGGCCTTTGTTGTCTATTGGCTTGACTTTGGAATATGGATTAACTAATGTAGTGTACTTTGGATATTTTTATGGTTAATAAAGTTTACTAATTTAGTTCATTGGTTTTGGATTTAATTGCATTTAGTAATTTATTTTCTTTCATATAATTTTAATAATTTAAATTTTTAAATTTCATAACTTTTATTTTAAATTAATAAATAAAATAAATAATCAATTTTTTCAAAAAAAATGTGATAGAAAATACTAGTCATACACACAATTGATATCCCAAAAAAAAAAAATACAATCCAAAAATTTCTAAAAAAATGAAAATATAAAATAAAAAAATAATTTCCCTCTTCTAAGTAGTATGACATAATTATGATAGGTAAAATCTATCACAACTTGTGACGCGATTTTATCTGTCATCTTTTCTTGACGCTGGCTATAATGACAATAAGGATAATTGTCATCTACCCCCTAAGATGACAGGTTTTACCTATCATAATAGGTCATTTTTCTTGTAGTGTCTGGTCACTACTATTAGGGTATATGAGAGCTTCAGTTGTAAACCATTGCCAAAACTTGCATTTATTGAACTTGTATGACCAAAACATTGCTTTACGATTCTGTGGTATAGTGGAAACTATAACACATGCCTACACACCACACCAGCAGTAAAGTGGAGTGCATTTAACTTTTCTATGTGGCCGTCCACTGGCTGCAAAACTTAAATTATAACTTGATGTCATTTTTGAATTGAATGTGTGGATGATGTGTTTGAATGAATGGTTGAGTAGATGCTGCCTTTGAATGAATAAATGTTTGATTGGTTATGATGTTTAAAAGTGTAGATAATGAATTTCAATGAATGGCACAATTGTTTGCTTGAATGTGTAGAGATGAGGTATGTACTGTATGAACAAATTTTAGATTGTATGAGCAGATTTATATGGATGATTGTCAGTTATGGCTGGTTGTGAGTAGCTTGTATAATTGCTTGAATGGCACAGGTCTCATGCATGCTCGTTACTGGGTTCATGGGTTTATATACCCAAAATTGTAGCCGTTGGGAGGTAACAACTATAATGTTAAATGTAATTTTTTTGTGTTTATTTAAGGTAAGTAGGCAATTTTTCATTTGGGGGGTAAAAAAGTAATTTGGATAATATTTCGTTAGTTTTCTTAACAGTTTGAAGACAGCATTGGACATGTACAAAAAAATATAACTTCAAAGAAACTCAACCAAAAAAAATTATGAATTATGTATTTTTGAAAAAAGTGAGAAAAAAACAAGTGGTTGGTGGATAATTGACCAACTTGAAGCCACACGATAATAATAAATAAGAAAACAACTTTATTACGTTTTACCTATTCCATAGAATAAACTACACTTTTTTCCAACACATTATAAATCCCCTTTTATCATCTTCGTCTATGTTTTCTTTCTCATTTATCAGCACAGATTCTTCTTCATCTTTCTAACATTTATCTCTACTTTCTTCCTCTTTTGTAGCTATTTTATTCATCATCTTTCATCCTCATATTTCATCCTCTTCTTCTTTCAAAACCAAAATTTCAAGTATTTTTGTAAATTCTCACCCTATTTTTTTTTTCTCATACATAATTCTACTTAAATTTTTGGATTCATCTAACATTTTCTCATTCCCCATCTCTATTTTTTCAGTTCTTGAACAAAAAGTTTTTGAAATCACTATATATATATATTAATTTTATCATATTTTATTCTCTTAAACTCTCTCACAAGTAGGCAAGTTGGATCTTCATTTCCCTTCCTATATATTCTTAGTTTTTTTTTATCCTTTTTCCCCTTAAAAGCATGTGGGTGAGAGTTGTGGGGTGCTTCATTTGAGAGTATGCGTGGCCATATTGTGTTGCAGCACTTATTCTTTAAATAACGGAAAACATATGAATTGCAAGCAAATGAAATTTTAATGTATATTTTTATTTGCTTGTTATGGAGAAGACATAACAAGAAAGCAATTGGAAAAGACATGGTGTAATTATGGTAATATCATCATTTTTAGAATTTTATTGCTAACTTATTTATTGTAAATCTATATTTATTTAAAAATTTAATTGTAGCTGTGGAGATTAAGCAAATTAATTTTATATTATTTTTCATTATTTCAACTTTTTAACTACAATTATGACTTGAATGTTTTTAAAAATTGTTTCTAAAATTAATATTCCTAAACACATATTTAGTTATTTTCAAATTTTTCAATTGGCTATTGAATATATATTACTAATTTTATATTTTAAATACATAATATAAAAAATAATACCAAATATATATTCAATTTCCGAAAACAATAATTTTAAAATATTATTTTCATTCTCATTTTTGTATAATAAAAATGTCAAATGAAAAGAATATCGAAATGTGCCCTATTTTGTAACAATAAGTATGACAATATTTAGTAAAAGCTATTTTTAAAAATAGTACTACCAAACACATATCTATTGTTTTGGTCCTTCTAAATTATGTCTACCGTACCGAACACATATTACTGTTTTCAATTTTAAAATACAATAGATAGAAAATAATACCAAGCACATACTTTTATTCAAAATATAGAAAATACAAGACATCGTTTATTTTAAAAAATACTAACCTAAAAATAATAATGAACCCCTAAATTATGGGGAAACACTAATTGAATTATACATTTTTAGGAACTTCCAAAAATGATAACTAAAAAAAAAGCATTTTCAAACTTCTAAAAAAAAATGTGTCGTTTGAGTTTTGGGTTACTGCATGTTTTATTTATATATATTAAAACCCAAATATTCAAATAAGCTCAATCATGGCATGTTTGTTGAACATGTGCATGCATGTGGCTAGCATGCAACTTTTGATTCTTGGCATAAATTTGTTGAATAAGTGTTTGACTCTTAGCATAAATTTGTTGAATAAGTGAGAGATATAAGTAAGTGGGAGACACACAATGTTTGACTTTGGGACCAAAGTAGAAAGTTGAGTAAAAATATATATTATTTTAATGCTCACCATTATTGATTTTTGGGCATTACTTGGCCTATAAATAGAGGTTTTAATTGCCCTCTTCATCCATCCCATTTTCTTCAATTCGAGTGAGAGAGTAAAGAGGTGTAAGTTGAGAGTGTTGAGAGCTTTTAGCTCTAGTTCTAGTGTTTTTTAGAGTTTGAGTGTATTGGGGTTTTGAGTTGTGAGACAAAACACTACAATACTTGTAACTTCTTTTCACTAGTAAAATATTTCCTTCTGTTTTTGTCCGTGGATATAGGTTAAAAGTCGAACCATGTAAATTTTAATGTCCTTATGTGATCATTATTTCTCAATTTTACTTTAATTGTGTGTTTATTACACCTGCTAATTTTCCCAACAATGTCTTATCACTTATCGTTATTAAACTAATCTTTGTCTATAGTCTTTACTCATGTGTATCAATAACTTATTCTTTTTGGGTTTGGTTTATGATATATTGAAAGGTAGTGGCAGATACATACACGTAAATTAGGGGGGGTTTAATTTAAAAAAAATTATTTAATTTGGGTAGCTTAACTTTTTTACTGTTTACTTGAGCATATTTGAAGTATGAAAAACTCAAACTCTATTCTTTTATTTAAAATTTTAGAAAAAATAATAAATTATTTATTTTAAATATTGGGCTCATTGTGGCCTTTTTTTTTTTAATGTAGTTTGTAAAATATAATCTTTTTTTTGGGTAATCTACACGAATATCTTAAAAAAAGAAAATCATGTAGCTATTTTGATTCGAACTAAGTTTCCAAAATTATTAAATAATACTCTCACCACTAGAGGCCTAATTTTATGTGCGCCATCGCGCACCATAATTGGACGTATGTCGAGTTTCTATCAGTAGGAAGATGTGTGTGCACACCTAAAGAGAGTTCCTTACCATTAAACTATAAACACTTGGTCAAATTTTTTTATTTGACTGTTTTAAAAAGACCTTAGAGTATACATATACTTCAAAAAAAAAACAAATTGGCACAGAAAGAGTGAAGCCCCTGCTTAGCCTTATCAGGTCAGAGGAAATGTGGACATGTTTAAATTTTAAAACTTACGAAACTCTTCTTCCTTTAGTGACCAGTTGTCTTCAATGATTTCCCCATTTGGAGAGATTCCCAAGTTGTTTTTATTTGGTAGTCTAATCTTATCATAATAGCTAATCTTTTGTTTGTGAGTGCAGCACACGTATTGACCATTGTCAACCAATGCATGCTCAATGAAAGGTTCCTTGGTGTGGTTGACTGGTCGTTTTGTTGAAGCATTGATCATTGACTCAGCAAATATAAATGCGGTGTTCATGGTGCATCATGTAAAGTTGATTCCTGCACTAAAATTATAGAAAACAAAGTTAAGTTGATGCAACGTTGACATGGATTGAATGTTCCCACAATGACTATCAATAATAACGTGGCTTTTTCTCAAAGAATGCTACTATAGATTTGACATTAGTGGGCAATATGCAAATTGTAGTGGAAGCCTTTTGCATGCCAAAACAAAATTGGCGTCATATCTAACCTAAAGGTGCTGAAGAGAAATGGAATTTACAAAATTTTGGTTAGTTCGTATGGCTAGAAAATGAAATGAAAATGAGAAATTATTCTTGGCTACCAATCATGAAATTAATATTTCTTCTTTTATTATTGATGATTTGTGGAATCACTTTGATAATCCAATAAGAGGTTGCGTGATTTCATACATATAAAATTTGAGTAGAAAAGAAATTTTAGTTTAAGTAAAATCGGTCTTGTGACCCACCAATATAATTTTTAAGTTGATATTTATATAAATTCTAAATCATCCCTTTTTTTTAATTAAAATTAAAAAGTTTAAATTGAGATGAGAAATTTCGCTCACCTCCTTTTATTATTATTCAAACTTAAGGGATTGCGGACGCGAAATGTATTCACAGTAAAGAACGGATATAAATAACGTTTGCGGCAATTTAACTACTATCACTAGATAAAAATGCATTATGTAATAACTAAACTTCAACTCATCAATACACTATTAATTATACACAAATTAAACATGGCACATGAAATAAAGCCTATGTTAAATTTTTGGCGCATTTATTCTTATCTGCTAGAACTTTCTGCAACATTGATCATGTGTCGGCCTTGTCAGCAGGACACATTGAGATATGAGTGTGTGTCGAGTATGCCAACATATAAATAAAATAATGCCATCATTGTTCTTTCTCTGTGATTTAATTTCACGATAATTGTATACACTTTGCCGTGTTTATAAGATAAGGAATTTCACATGCCAATATTATTCAAATAAGAATGTTTTTTCCCCCATTGCCCTTTGCATGCATGCATAATGCAAGGCATGCCATGCATGATGACAATTCAAGACACAAATCGTGATGCATCTGGATTTCAATCTTCAAATTCAATCCCCTAAAATTACGCAGGACATGATTGAAACCGGATGCTAATTAATTAATTCCACTCTTTTTAATACAATATCTACAGAATTAATCGGTTGGCACCATTGATGGATTCGATGTTCTCCTCTTCCTCATCAAACAAATATTTTATAGTTTTGCTGGAGAAGGAAAACTTCCTTCGAGTAGCCAAGAAAAGAAAAATGAAAAAGGAATTTAATTGGTTCAGAAAGTCCATTTTGTAAACTTGGTCAAATGTTTTTTTTTTTTTTTCTGTCTGCCTTGATTTTGCTGGCTCTGAATTGTCCCATATTGACCTGAACTTGGGTGTCCCCTCAATATTTTATTTTTATTTTTCCTAAACGCGGATAGATACATGGTTTGAGACTTAGGTGGCGTTTGTTTTTTTGTCTGAAATCTGAATAGACCTGAATTAGTCTAAATTCTGAATAGATCTGAATGTCTGAATCTGAATAATATGTTTATTATTTTGTCTGAATCTCGAAAAATAAGTATTAAATTGTTTATTTTTTTCAACTAAAAAAGTTGAAAATATGTACTTTTACATTTGTATCCTTATTAAATTTAAATGTCAAATAAATAATATATTAAATACCACAATATTTTAACATTTATAAGTAAAACTATATTCAAGTGAATACTAATTATTTTAGAATTTTAATATATAAAATACCATAAATTTCAAATTTTATCGTATTTAATATAAGAAAGAAAAAATAGGGATATTTTTATGTGGGGTAAATGTCTATGGGTGAGTTTTGGGATAGACATGAAAATAAATTATAAAACATGGATATTTTTGACATTAGTAAGTAATTAACTTAATTCAAATTTCTCCATTAAGTAAAAAGCCAAAAAAATTGGCTTATTTTATTAAGTCAAAATTATCTAAAAAGTCTCATTAAGTTATAAAAACAAACACCTATAATTAACTTAATTAATTAAGTTAAGCCACTTTAAGTTATTAAGTTAAAAAAAAAACACCGCCTTACCCTCCATATTGAAAGAGGCGTGTTTAATTTTTATTATAAAGAGACACTCGAACATTTTTACCGACAAGATGAAATCCTTTATAATTATTATTTTTATTATTATTATTTAAAGGTATATATACTTAGATGGACTAAAAACATGATTTTTAGGTGTTTCTATATCTTTCAAGAAGGAAATTTTGTAGCATTAACTAATCAGAGATTATCTTGTTTTCTGTACATTTGGTGAGATGTTCCACCAATTGTTATTCGCCAAAAAAATTATTTGAGGATGTTTGAAACTATTTTAAGTATTATTTATAACTTGACCTCTTATACATAATGCTTTTGTAATTCTCTTATGGGAAATTATCATTTTACTATCAAAATTTTACTGACATATCATGACAGTATCAAGGTTTGCCGAAAAGTGCATTTTACTACCAAAGTTTTGCACCGTTATCAATTCATTACCATTCCGTTAAGAAAAAGTTAATGTTTAACGGAAATTGAGTTAAAAGTCGATTTTACCCCCAAGAGTTTGATAGTAAAATGATAATTCCCCTAAAAATTCGGTAGTAAAATGATAATTCCCCTAAAAACTTAGTAGTAAAATGATAATTTATCTATTAAATTAACAGACAATTTTACTCTTACAGCTGAGAATGTCTTTGATGCCCTTATGACATCAGTAAATTTTTAACGTTGTTAATGGAATGGTAGTAAATTGATAACGGTGCAAAACTTTGGTGGTAAAATGTACTTTTCGGCAAACCTTGGTACTGATATGATATGTCAGTAAAACTTTAGTAGCAAAATGATAATATCCCTTCTCTTATTGTCTGTTTAATATATTTTTAGATTTAATTAAAAAAAAAAAACTTAAGAAGGATGATCGCTTTCGAGATTCAAACGTCTTCCCTTCCCCAAAAGTAAATATGCCACAAAAGTCATATTCAGGCACTCAAACATGCTAATGTGAATAAATGAGCAAATCAAAACCACAGAAAATTGTTGGAGGTGCCAATGTAATGGGTCTATCTCAAATTCAATGATCGAAGAGATGAGAAATTATAAATATCACACGTCATGTCCACGAACAGAAAGACAAAGGATTATGCTTCATAAGTCTGATATCAATTGCTATTTGTTTGACTTAAAAAGAAAGTTTTGTATTCTATCGAATTTGCTATTTATTTGACTTAGAAAGAAAGTTTTGTATTCTATCCAAGCTCTCTCCTTGAGCTTCGGGGCATGTAAATTTCAATGATGATGATTCTATTGGTACAAAAAAATTGAATCTCATTCACGTGAGTAAAGATAGACTTCAATTTTCATTTATGTCATTGATATTAAGAGAAGGTAAAATAAATTTTTGAAAAAAAAAAAGAGAGAGAGAGAGAGTGAGAGGGAGAAAGAAGGAAACCTAGAAAACGCTCTCTAGTAATAATCAATCAAGGGCTACAGCCAATTATATTATGAGTTTATGACCTGGATGACCTGTTTTAAGCTTTTGATAAAAATTGAGGTCTTAATTTGAATTTTAACTTTTAAGTAACAATAATATTAGTAACAATTATTATTATTATTTTTTATACAAAGCCACATGATTCATTTTCATTAATTGTATTAAATTTCATATATTTATCTAAGCAATATTCGACTCAAATGACACATCAATTTGTACACAATAGTTTGCATCTCCTACATTACTCTAATAATAGATAAGAAAATCATTAATATTAATCTTAATTCACATAAAAATTATTATTTAAGGTTTATCATTTTTATTTTTTAATGAAGAAAATTGTTTATTAATAAGTGTAAGTGTTTTAAGTTGTTCTTACATATCATTTTCAATAGATAATATAGTTAATCCAATATTTTTATTAATTAGGAGAAACTAGTGAACCTTCATTTTTATAAGATTGTTCTGGAGGTGTCATATTTTATAGCAAGATTTGGATTCAAAATTGAGTTAGAATTTTTGTTTAACTTTTAGAAAAATATAATTGGCAATTTTTGGATAAAAATATAAAATGAATTAAATTTTGACCGTATATTATTATATATGTAAGTGCGGCAAAAAAATTATGAACAATTGAGCAAAGCTCAGGTCAGCACTAGGTTTAAATTCTTTATGGTAACTTATTCCTTGACATGTGTCAAGTGAAATAAGGTAAAATAATTTTAAATTAGTGCCAATGCCAAATCAAGCTTGGAATTGTACCAACAAGGGGTTTCACTGGAAAAATAGAGAGATAGTATTAGCAATGGAGGTCCATTACCATTTTATGTGATTCGCTATAAATGTGTTCCCGAGCATTAAAGATTATATAACATACCATCATGGAAACGTTTCCATTCCTTTTAATTAGTGACATGATTTTTAAGTTTGAACGTTTAATTTATAAAAGAAAACGCAAAATTCAAGCAGAGATTAAGTAATAACTTTTACTGGCTATAAATAAATATCAATTGAGTTAATTTCCAGTAGAAAACGTAAAATTCCATGCTAAATTTTGGCTTCAGATATCTTTATGGAGACATAAGCAGAACTGTTGGTCGGTTTCTTCAATTCCATGTACGGACGGCAACCTCCGTGCAAGAAGCCACTCAAAGCTCAAGTGAGCAACATGTTGCCGTTTTGGCTTTCCGATTTGGTAGCCATGGCTTAACAATCTTTAACTTGATGCTCAAGCTAGCATCAGCTGCCCCAAATCTGAAATTTTCTTTCTTTAGCACCAAGAAATCAAATGACTCGTTGCTTTCGGCTTCCAAGTCTAGGCTTCCAGACAACATCAAAGTCTATGATATAGAAGATGGAGTGCCGATGAAGAATGCTTCTACAGAAAGTAATCGACTGGAGGCTGTGGA
This sequence comes from Citrus sinensis, assembly GCF_022201045.2. Classification (NCBI taxonomy): domain Eukaryota; kingdom Viridiplantae; phylum Streptophyta; class Magnoliopsida; order Sapindales; family Rutaceae; genus Citrus; species Citrus sinensis. Next base: position 8,758,519 of record NC_068563.1, on the reverse strand, counting down.
GCTGTTACAAAAGGCGACACCTGAGAACTTTAAAAAAGGTTTAAATGCGGCAGTGTTCGAGACTGGTCGAAAAATCAGTTGCATGCTCACGGACGCATTCTTGACATTTTCCGGAGAGATGGCCAGAGATATGCACATTCCTTGGCTTCCGGTTTTTGTTGCCATGCCCTATAATGTATCTGCACATATTCATACTGGTCTCATTCACCAGTTTTTCATCAACAGCAGCGGCAGCTTAAGGCTTGAAGATCAAACTCTAGATATCATTCCAGGGTTATCTATGATGCGAATTTCAGATTTATCGGATGAAATACTATGGGGAGATTCTAGAGAATCTCTCTTTTCTTCCATGCTAAGTAAACTTGGAGGTGTCCTGCCACAGGGTAGTACTGCTGTCATTAACTTCTATCAAGAACTCTATTGTTCTTCTCAGCTCACAAATGATCTCAATTCCAAGGTTCCAAGTTTGCTGAGTGTGGGTTTTTTGACTCAGCCATTGTCGCCACCTCCGTTGCCACCATCGATTCAGATGAAACTGCCTGCAATGGTTGGACAGACAAAAGGCAAAATCTGTTGCGTATCATTAGCTTTGGTACTGTGGCAATTCCACCTGAGGACGAATTAATAGCTCTGGCAGAGGCAATAGGGGAGAGTGACGTTCCATTTCTTTGGTCCCTTCAGGATGATAAGATCTGTCAGTTGCCAAAATAATTTCTTCAGAGAACGAGTGGCCGTGGCAAAATAGTTCTACAGGCACCTCAGACTCAAGTTCTAGGGCATTTTTCCATAGGCGTGTTTGTGACTCACTGTGGAGCAAATTCAGTGTGTGAAAGTATTGCAAATGGAGTGCTGATGATTTGTAGGCCGTTTTTCGGAGATCATCGGATGAACGCAAGGTTGGTAGAGGAAGTATGGGGGATTGGTGTGAAAGTTGAAGGTATAGTATTAACAAAGAGCGGAGTGCTTCAAAGCTTGGAGCTCATGTTTTCTCATGAAGGTAAGAAAATGAGAGAAAATGTCCGGCACCTGAAAGAGATTGTGATAGAAGCTGGAGGGCCTAAGCCCTAATGGCAGTGCCACTCGAGATTTCAAAAATTTGGTGAAAAGTATCTCAAATATCTCGAAAGTGCCCTTCACGTAGTGTTCAGCAATAATTGGGAGCAAACATGAGAAAATATTGTTGCCCCAAGATTCAACTCGATCATTCCCCCTTTCGTTATATCAAATTACATTTGGCACGCATATTTTTTATCCTTTGGCAATATAGTAATTACATTTTATATCTAGTATTTAGACAAATTTTCAAAAAGTAGAAACAGTTACTTCCACCAAACTGATGTAGCATCAAGATCAAGATATCACCAAAGGAGTAAACAGGCAACAAGACATCAACTCGGATACAAAATGTTTCTATTAATCTAATGATATTATGAAGTTTTTCTACTTGTAGATTAAATATCAATTTTTTTTTTCAGATGAATTGGATACAGAGAACTTGGTTTTGCGAAAATGCAGTTCGGTTTCCTGTAAAATAAATATCTATCTATCAGCTGTTACTATCGGCTTATCCCTACTGCTGTTACATTATGATACTGGGTACAGTTCTATAATTCTGCCTGCGAATTCACCAAATGTCCTTACTGTCTAGTTGACTAGGTTCCCATGTAGACTACAAGATTTCAAGGCATGGTATAAGGAGAATAATTTCACGTTGCCTTTTACTATACATGAAAGTTACTACAGTATCATGGAAGTCGATTGTCATTTACAAATTACAGCTACAACCGCTTAACATGCTCCAGTAATTTGCAAGCAAAACATGTTAAGTGTTGTGTTATTTATTTTCATTACTCTTCTACTCCTATTAGAGTTTGAATTACTTCAAAAGGAAAAAAAAAAGAAGAAAGGAAAAAGAGTCAAAAGGTAAGGGACATTTGTGCAAGACAGCAAGAGATTGCACTAATTTATTGAAGGGTTCACAAAAGTTGCACAACAACATTTAGTTACACTCGCTGCCACAGCTCTTACTTCTGAGAGGTTGGCATTGCCAGTGAAACGCCACTGCCACCAGGTAAATCCCTCCATTGTTGAGTCACTGTTTTGATCTGAGTGTAGAAATTAACTCCAGCCTTGCCTGCAAATTACAAATTCAAGAACTCAAAAAATTCAGCCCTGTACGACTAAGCTTAATGCAACTGGTACAATGAAAAGGGAAAAGAAGAGCAACAACAAAAATTTTGATAGAAAATATATATTACCATAGAAATTCAAATCACCAGCAAAAGATGCCTTTGAGCCCGTAAATGAGAAAAAGGGCAAGGGAACAGGGATTGGGACATTGATGCCAACCTATGTCAAAGAAAAATTGTTAATGGTTTTATATGAATTTAAATTCAACCCCAAATACAGCCAAAACTATTCAGCAAAAAATTAACATCTAACTCGACAATGAAACTATTTGTTTTGTGTTAATCCGGCCATCCACAAGACTAAAAAGGCAGACATGTGGCAATAATTTTAATACCCCACAATGTCAAGCTCGAGCTACACAGTTACAAGCTCATAATTATTGTCATCCTATTCATATGTATTTTCCAAATGAATCAACGGGACATGTTAATAGAGGATAAGTTTTACCTGCCCAGCTTCAATCTCAGTCTGGAATTTTCTTGCAGCTGCGCCAGATGATGTAAATATAGCAGCTCCATTGCCATATCTGTAAGAGGATATATATTGAATGTAATTTCAAATTGGATATTGATAATTTAGGATAAGCGAGGTATGACAAAGGAGTTACTGATTTTTGTTGACAATTTTTATGGCCTCTTCCAAGCTGTCAGCCTAAATGTCCATAGGAACAAGTATATGTCAGCATATCACCAGATCAAAGTATGGAGAAGCTGAACAAACCAAGAAACAGAAAAGGAGTAATCAACAAACCTGCATGCACAGAAGAACTGGGCCAAAGATTTCCTCCTGCAAATCAAAATAAAATAATAAAGTTTAGGTCAAGTTCAACGTCCAATTCATCCATTTTCCACTGGGAAAGATAAAATTTCCCAATCTTGAAACATATAGCAGGAAATTACAGAGTGAATATAAACACACCTTGTAACACTCCATGTCAGCTGTGACATCAGTTAAGATAGTGGGGCCAATAAAATTGCCATGCTCATATCCTGGAACCTGTTTGTCATCCATTAAGTCTTCTAAGCAGATTACTATAGCATTAGAAAATGAAGGTGTTCAAATAATGCAAAACAAATACCCAATAATGACAAAAATACCGATTACAGAATAAAATTAAAGGACAAGCTCACTGTATGCTGCCATCCCAGCTTGCTGGTTCCATTTACTATTGCGGGTAAGGGAGGGTGCTCGCTTCTATTTTATAATTCATGTTCTGATTTAGTCATACCTCATATGCCAAAAAAGAAAATGCTTTGATGAACAGGGAGAGAGATCAGGAAAAGGGTTGGATTTTGGAAGGCTGCCGAACATTACTGGTTTCAAACTCTAAAAGAACCATCATAATGGGACTTTCATAGAGTGACCATTAAGATTTTTAATCAATTTTCATTCTTGGAATTTCTTAGTTGTGCTGCAATTTTCAGTACATATTATGATCTTCTTGTAAAATAATAAATAAGAAATAATCAATATCATGTTACCATAAAGTGCCTTGAAGAAGCAAGAAAAATGATTGTAACCAGTTTAACTTACCACTATATTCCTCCCATCAAGTAGTAGCCTGGCACCACTTTCAATACCACTTTGAATTAACCGGCATATTCGCTCCTTGGCCTGTTAATGGAAGAAATATTCCAAAGCAAACTTAGTGATTAGAATCCTGCACAAGATCTTATCAGAATTTAAATTTTTTAGATCCAAAAATTGAGGCTTAAACTCCACAAAACAAGATGATCAGAGTTTCAATTAATAATGCGTAGCAAATTGTTGAAAGTAATGCCGCCAAAATTAATGTAGCAAGTACAGAAAGAGGTGCAAAATTCCTGAATTCCGCACCTGTTTGCTAATAACTGGTCCAAGGTCTGCATCAGCTTCTGTTCCAGCATTTACTTTAAGAGCTTTTGCACGCTCAACTAGTTTGTCCTCCCTGGAAAAGAGTACAATAAAAAATTCTGTTCCAACTACTTTAAGAGCTCATGGTGTCTCATTTTATTCAATTTCCACAAAAATTCTTGTTTTTAAACAAACATGTCAACACATGGAGTATCCTGTACCAAAGATAAATCTCTGCGAAAGAAATAAACAACTTTGTAGTTCACTACAATTTCGGAAGGGAAAATCATAACTCACTGCCTGTGAAATGCCCCCGCGATAAAATAACTTTGTCAAACCAACCCTCCAAGAAGAATGGTGCTATGTGCCCCACCTCTCCCCCACCCCCACAAAATTCCCATAGAATGAAAGAGCTGCCTCAGAGAGCTCCCTGCCTCAAACTCTTGTAGCCTCTCCTTCTAACTTGCCTACCTAGCTCTTGTCTACAAACGACCATGCAACTTTCTTTATCTCCCCAACATTTTAATTTCTACAAGTCTTTCACATTTACAATGAACTTTTGAAATTTATGAAGTTTAATTTGCTCTTTCTTAGTCTAAGATCCAATATAAAAAATAATAGAGGTATTCCCTGACTTTGTGTCAGCAATAATTCAAAATGCCTCAACTCTTTAGAGCAAGTCACGGTCAAATAGCAATGATTGAAGCACTTTTTTATAAACTATTTCAGAAACCCCAAGTAGTCAATTGCATGATATGTAAAATACAAGATTTCTGATCCCAAAAGGAAAAGAGATTGGGTGGGGGGCGGCGCAGCTGGTGTTGGGTTGGGGGTGGATACTCAATTTAAAGTGAGTAAACAGAATTCCATACTCGATCTCATAGACATATAGCTCTGGACAAGCGTGTTCGATGGAAGTCATTTGTGTGGTTTTACCTGGGAGTATAGCATAGGTCAGAGCATCGTAAAACCTAGTACTAGCTTTGGCTTGAAGTATGATCTCTACCCTTCTTACCTTATAAAGAGGGGAATATTTCACTTCTACGGTTAAAAAGCATGACTTTTGTAGCAAGGATTCATGGAGATATTATCTTTCCTAAATTAAAACCTATCTTTCTACTTATTTCCTCTAAACTTGGATTGATAAACTGTTTATCCTAGCTGGCTAGCTCATCACTGTTTCAGTTCCATGGAGGAAAGGTCCAAAATATAGAAGAAACATATCATTTCCACGACTCTACCACCTGGTCAATTCTCTTCAGCGAGTCGCACCTGTGTAAGAGTGGTAAAGCTTGGAGGGTTTTAAAGTATTCCCATTCAAACACTGCGTAATTGCAGGGAAAAGCTCATACTAACCCATTAATTCGGGATTGAATAAGGGATTTTCCTTGGGACTTATCAGGTAAACATATGGCTTCTAAGAAATTGAAAGAGCATTCACTTAGACTACCTTTGGATAGGATTCTCATTGTGGAATTTCTGATTTCCACATTGAATTTTCAACAGAGAGCTATGTTACTACAGTTTTAAGAGAAAATCATTACTGATAATTTTTTTTACAGAAAGCTATCTCCATGGATAAAAAGAAATTGAAATCTGAGAACTAAATATTCCTTAGCTCAACAAGCAAATAAAATGGCAGTAAAATGCATTCCTAGTCCCTAAGAACTTCAAAACCTACAAGCCTTTCTGGAACTGCCTTCAGTAGCTTAAAAATGATTTCCCACACAGCAACTTCTAGTTTCCACAATGCAGATGAATTTAAATGGAAAGCCTATATCATTCTCTTGTTTGAGACAGTGGCTCATTTACCTTGAATTTATTGATAAATTAAAGTTTCCAGAGATGTAGAATCCACTTTTCTATCCTTGGGTACCCCCACCATGAACTCTTATAAAGATTCTATAATGTGTTGCATTGGTTCGGCATTTTATAAAATGGCAGACAATAATTAGAAAATGCAAAAAAAGCTAATCTGTTGTAATGATAAAAATATTCCTAATTAGATGTCCTTGATGTCATAAACTATTTTTAGTTTGGCACCAATAACCATACAAAACAGCAGTAGGCCTGGTCTCTTGGCACCTAGGAGTACCTACTAATCTTCTAGGCATTTTCACATCTTAGCAATGTTTTCTGCACTCAAGATGAAGAAGATAAATAGTAAATGAGTGGCATAAAAACCAATGAAATAAGACAAAAGTTAGAATGTTCAATACCATGATTTTGAGTCTCCAACAAAAACTACTGTGCTAAGTGCCATGCATCTTTGTCCAGCAGCACCAAAACCAGCAGCAGCTAGAGCATTTAAAGTAGCATCCATGTTCGCATCAGGTAGAACAATTCCATGATTTTTTGCTCCCATATTAGACTAAGCACAATAGTTAGCAAGTAGTCAAATAGATTTCTTCTTAAAAACATAGTTAAAAATCAAACCCTCTTTCCCATAAGAGAACCAGTATAGTTAGTAAAAGAAATGCACTTACCTGAACACGTTTCCCTTTAGCTGATGCTCTTGCATATATGTGCATGCCAGCCTTTACAGAGAGTTTCAAACATCAATTACAAACAGGATTTTATATTTATTTTAATTTTTTATATGAAACTGAGAAACTTTTTTAAGAACACAACTAAATTGCAACAGTTGTTAACATTGTAAACCAAAAAAATAAAATAAAATAAAATAAAGGAAAATCCGGATAAACCGATCAACTATGTGATAATGATCTTAGTTGCATAAATTCAGAAGTCATAGATAAATCAACATAAACTGTGCAAATAATCAGGATGAACTTAGATATATAATTTACAAAAAACAACCATGAAATATTTGAATTACATGAAATAAAGTTCTACATAGATGACGTTACACTTTCTAAAGAATCGAAGACGAAGTTCAGGATATTTTAGATTCACTTAGAATATATGCAAAGATGTGTTCCGGCATAAATGTCATAACTATCAAAGCATATGAATCCCATGATGATGCAAAACAGTTAAGAAAAATAATGGTGTATCATGTCACTTATTGTGACTACAAATAAGCTAAGAAGTAAGAAATTTCTTTCATGTTTAAAAGCTACAGATAAGCAACAAGTTAGAAATTTCTTTCACTTTTTTTTTAAAAAGAGGGAAAAAAAAACCAAATTGAGGAGAGGAAAACCATTCTGGGAATTCACCAACTAAAAATTATAATACAAAATTATAACCACTGAGAAGTTGAAACCAACAACAGTTTTCCAAAACAAATTTATGCTATACAAATTTCTTGCAACGAACATTAAATGAGAGCAAAAACCACATTATTTTGTAAATCCTTTCTCTCCTCTTTTGGAAAAGGAGGGGAGATGTAAAAATGCAAAAAACTGAAAAAAAGAAAGAAAAAAGGGCAGGTCGTGCATTCCAATATATTTCCCTCACACAGTACACTAAATATAATAATATTTTAAATAAATGATCTTGAAGAACAAAAGACAAACCAGAATCCATAAAAGCTAGATTTAAATGCTTTCTACACTCTAAATTAATTAAAGACAATGTAAACAATCCCATCTAAACTGTTGGAGGGGAGAGGTATAATAATTGTTCCCACTACCAGCTGTTCAACTGAATCATGTGGTAATTGGCTTGTAACTTACAACATTAGAACCAACAAAAGATATAGCTCTGATGTTGTCATCATCACAAATAGCATTCACGGTATCCTGCCACAAATGTGAACCACGTTAAGGAAATCAATATCATTGGATGTGCAACATTGATTCATAGAAGCATCACAACATTGTGTCTGAAAAAACAATCATAGAAATAAAATTACTTTCTATCGGACATATGATGTAGGAATTTATTCTTGTAGATATCTTCAAGACAAATTTCAGCAAAAGTTTGAGCATATTAATTCAAGAAACAACTAAATAATTTACAAAGCCGTTTGCAGCAGTTTCAAAAGAAAAGGTGAAAGAAAACAACACAGAACCGGAGAACACATTGATTTAGTAAGAGCATACATGAGTTCCATGAACAATATTCAAAACCCCATCAGGCAAACCAGCCTCCATTGCTAACTCTGCAAGCATTATAGAAGCCCCTGCAAGAGCAACCAAGCAAAATCTTTTTTAAGTAAAAATATGAAATTTGAAGAAAAGGTAAATTGGAAATCAACCAAACTGTAACAGAAACAAGCAAATGCAGTAAAACGGGAATTTTACATTATTTACTATTATTATTTATACTTTAGATAAGAAACTACAAATAATATATTAAAGTATCAGAAAAGTATTACAAGTGTATAAAGGAGCTGGTGTCTACAAAAAGGAAAAACTATAGGGAGAAGAAGCAAGGCTATAGACCAACCAACAGTACCAAAATTCTGTTTTGAATCCCAGAAAACCACTAATCCTCGTACTGGTACAGAATTGAGAAGATCTATGTAAAAAGGTCCCCAGCCACACCCCCCCCCCCCCCCCAAAAAAAAAAAAAAAAGACGAAAGAGAAAAAACAGTACTCCTTGGAAACTGAAGATCCAAAGTGAAGCAAATGGGCGAACTCTATCCCACAAGCAATCAATATTGTCCTCTCTTGATTCCTTAAAGATTCTATAGTTCTTTCACTCCAAATCACTCAGAAAAGAGCTGAGATTGCAAAACTTCATAGTCTGTGGGCTTTTCTTCCTCTCCTGACAGCAAAAACGCTCTCCAAAAACAAGAAATCATGCAACAAATGGAGATGAAACCGATGTGACATTGAAGACATTAATCATAAAATATCAACTGTTCCAAATGAAATCATCACATGATACATACAGCAAATTTTTGACAAAGAACCATTTTTGTGATAAAATACATATCAATAGTCGGTAAAATTAAGAAATAAGCTCACTTTACAAACTTGAGGTTTGATCAAATATCTTGAGAATTAAAAAGTTGCACCGCCCTGAAGTTCACCAAATCATATTGAACATAAATTTCATGTGAAAATCCAAGATGATAATCTGTCGAGCAATATTTAACTTGATTATAGAGAACGGATCATCAACACTAACCACCAGAAAAAATGACCTTCGATTTAGATAACTACTGTACAGGAAAAATTCTTTGTTTCTAATTTCTATTTCTTATAAAATGCTAAATGAATGAAATTTAGTCACTGATTGTGCTTAGACAATCTTACATATGTGCTTGCATGTGATAGATTGGCCTATGTAAAGAAAACAGTAATTAATTATGGCCAGCCGGACCATCCTTTTCTCATTCTTTACAGCAAGGATTAATCAACCAATGACTTGTTTCCAGTACTGATTCGGTTTTATGGAATGTCCGTCATAGGGTGTCTACAAGAATATAAACTCTCCAGGTGACCCTTCAATAATTGGGGTTCATGTTGACTGTGAGAAAGAAGAAGCTAAGGCAAGATATTTGACAACTCATGGATGGAACCAAGGATACGAGTTAAAATCAGCACATGCTTCAATAATCTATGTTTCACTGTTGATTTATGAAGAATTCCATTAGGCAAAATGAACATTAGTATTTTGTGTGAATAATTAGTAAACACGAGCCATTTAGATGAAAAAACATAAATCCACGAAGCATGTTTTCTGCTTCCAATGAATACGAGTTATTTTCAATAATGAATTACACACTATTCTTAGAAACAACAGAATATGTCTCACTTGCACAACTCTAGATAGTTAAAGAGCAAATTAGTATAAGATATGATGATATCGGTTCTTCAATGAAAAAGTTGACAATACTGGTGATTCCCTTAATTCTAATCACGAAGGCTTCACATACCCATTCAAGCTGTTGTCCTATAGATGGCAGCACTACAATGAGGTAGATTAACCTAAAGAGGATATTATATACCAGAAATTTAAGAATATCATATTTACCTGGATCCTTTTCTGATGGCTTCAAAACAAAAGTATTACCGCATGTAACCGCTACTGGGAACATCTACAGCGAAGCAGTAAGACAAACATTCAATATGAAAAACTCTTTCTTCCAGGAATTGAACTATTGGGAGATACTAGAACTTTAGAATGCCTTGCACTTGTTCAAAAAAGTTAATCATAAGAAATTACTGAAAGATAATTTATTCAACTCTTATCACTCACCTAAGCACAAGTTTTTATCATTATTATTTTTTTAAGATCAGTATTTTCAACCTCTTGTTTCATAACAGTCAAGACATACAAAAGCATTCTAATAATCCAATGAGGTATGAATGTAGTGAAACCAACTATTGAGTGAGAAAAAAAGAAGTAACCAGAGTAAGGAGAAGAATATGTATCGGGTTTACCCATAGAGGAATCATTGCAGGAAAGTTGAAGGGACAAATCCCCGCACAAACACCTAGAGGCTCTCTAAGGCTGTAGGTATCTATTCCATTTGATACATTGGGGACATACTCCCCCATTTGCAGAGTAGCCATTCCACATGAATGTTCCACCACCTCTGCATAAAACAGTAAAACAAGAAAAATCAGAGACATCCATTATAACAAATTGAGCTTAACCCCTTCACATAAGAGATCTATTAACAAACAGGTAACAGAATATTGAAACTCACCTAGACCACGAAACACGTCTCCTTGGGCATCCTTCAATGTCTTTCCCTGTTCAGTGGTAATATTCATGGCAAGCTTATCCTAAAATAAGATTGCAGTGATTGTAGTTACTCAGTGTTTCCTATGGATTAAAAAAGAAGTACAAACAGAAAACTCAAGACTTATCACAAGCATACAATGTCTCTCCGAATAAGCTCTTGGAGCTTCAACATTACACGCTGACGGGTTGTAATTGGCGTGTTACGCCATGATGGAAAAGCCTGCTTTGCTGCAGAAACTGCTGCTTTAAATTCTTCATTTGTAGTTAAAGGAAGTTGCGAAACAACTTCTTGTGTTGCCTATTGCAAAATCATGAACAAATCCATTAGACCTCAAAACACATTATTCCAACATAAGCTCTATAACGAAATTGAATAAAAGCCAATGGTATTTGATGTACTCACAGGGTTTATAACATCTATGCACTCTGATGACCGTGATTCAATAAAAGCACCACCGATAAGATTGGGAACCCTCTGATACATTACAAGCAATGCATTGAGAAAAGTAAAACACGAGTATACGTGTACTAAACTAAATGCAAGAAACATCAATGGTAAGGCAATGTTTGAATAATAAGACTAAAGTTGGCTGGAATTTCGTTCTGCTGTTATATGAAGCAACTAAAGGAAAAAGAAACTTACATTATAGTGCAGGTCTATTTTTTTTAATCATTTTTCATCAAAAAAAAAAAAAATTACTAATGAGTTGTCGATTGATCTAGTTAAATGAAATTTAACATTCAAAATTTTCATTTCCAAACACAGTTCTCAGGAAGCAAACATAAGCTGAACCATCTCCACACCTCACAATGAAGCTTTAGAGAGAAATCATTCAAAGTCTACTTAGTTACTTGAAACGCAAAGATACCACGCGACCATGAATTTTCATTAATTTCTCGGGAAAATCAAACTTTTCGGGAAAACATTTTCCCGAGAAACAAACAAAGCTTACCGGAGGATTGTGCTGCTTTGAATATAGCTTTGCGTCTGTAGAGAACTTAGCAAAAATCTGAGGCCTCACAGCCTTTAAGTTCCTCACTTCAAAATTAAACTAAATATTAATAACGCGAAAAGAAGTTAAAAAAATTATTAGAAAAAAAACTGGATTTATTATTTTACCTCGTTGAATCGAAGCGAATCGCGTCAACATTTTTTCGTTTTTTATTTAATTTTTAATTTTAATTCACTGAATTTGTTGTTCATAACAAAGAAGCGTTTTACGAGAGAGCGTTCGTTGCCTCGTTGGTGATTATATTACGTGGATTTGTCAGTAAATAATTATTTTATAATTAATGATTACACCGCTGGATATTTTCTCAACCAGCATTGGGAAAACATCGACGGTGGAGATTTAAAACTGGTTTGGAGACTGAAACGCTTTCAAGCATTTCCGAATTCGCAGATTGCATGCTAAGACTGAAATAAAAAGGCATAATTATAGAAAAGGAAAATATCCACCGTTCATATGTTTTTTATATTTTTTAAAAAATATATAATTTTTTTATTTTTTAATTAAAATCTACCTAAAGTTATATTTTATTTTATTTTTCTACTTCCATTTAGAATCCGTTAAAAAAACTAATGGAAACTTAAAAAAATAACCATTTTACCCCTAAAATAAAAATTATAATTTTACCCTAAAAAATACCAAAAATAATAAGATTTAATGATGAATATCATTATTGGTACGTTAATGAAGTACAAAAAAATTTTAACTACTAGAGATTATAACTCAATAAATAATAAAACTCTACTTATCTTAAATTTAATTGATGGTTTGTGAGATTGGGTTATTTTTAATACCACTGTTATAATTTAGTATTCTAATTACAGATATATTTTAAAAAATATACCTACATTTGATGGTTGTGGAATTAATTTCTTTATTAACCGATGGAGAAAAAAATTAGATTTAATCTGATTATTTTTGGTAATTTTAAAGGTGAAATTGTAATTTTCGTTTTGGGAGTAAAATGGTCATTTTTTAAAGTTTCCGTTAGTTTTCTTAACGGATTTCAAACGGAAGTGGAAAAGTGAAACAAAATATAACTTTAGGTGGATTCCAGCCAAAAAATGAAAGAATTGTATATTTTTAAAAAAGGTGTAAAAAATAAGTGGATGGTAGATATTTTTTCTTATATAAATAAATTATTTATTATATGCATATTAATGTAATTTTCACTCATTCATGATTAATCATATATTTTAAATTAGATTATTTGCAAAGAAATTTGACACAGAGAACCTATTTTGTAGTTCCGATCATTCCCCATAATTTAGACATCTTTAAATAATTAAATTTTATTAATTTTTTCGTCGTCTTATAGATAAAATATTTGATGATATCATTAATAATTGGACAGAAGGAATCTGATCTTATCAATTTGCACACAAATCTTCCGTCTTCTCATATCAAAAATGGAGCTAACCTTACAAAATTCTGTGTAATGAATACCCATTTTTCCTCCAATTTTTTAAAATTTTATTACAATCGTTCACTAGAATTTCGCTTCGGCTACTTGAAAATCCGTGCCCTGTAGAGACAAGACCCACCTCTCACTAACAAATAAATATTTATATTATCAAGTGTCCATTAGAGTCTAAATTCATACAATTATATGACATAGTCATGGTATTTGCAGAGCATAATTTGAAAAATCTGCATACAATACAGGCTAGACCTACCAGACACTTAAAAATAAATATTTACAAGAGATAATGAGAACCCAAGTAACCCAACAATTAAATAGCTTTGACGTACCAATTTTAACGTATAATAATATTTCAAAAAATTTATTTATTTGCTATTGTACTGCAGGTTATGTTCCCAGCTAAATCTATAAATTTACTTGAATATGGGGAACAGAATATGTCTACAAAATCTGAAGAATGCAAGTCACATTAATGGATTCCATTCTATAATGTGCATCTATCATGAACTCTTAAGAATTTAGCAGTTGCAGAGATTCCCCATTGCTGTTTGAAGTTGGCGTTTCTACATTGCCTGGCAAATCCTTCCATTGTTGGGTCACCGTTTTAATCTGGGTGTAAAAGTGAATTCCACCCTTGCCTGCAATTCTCAGAATTCTTACTACTTTGGAAATTTATTCTTCTATCATTGAACACGTATAATCAGAAGTAGCAAGTACTAACCATCACAATTTAGATCACCTGCGAAGCATGGTTTGGAGCTAGTGAACAAAGTAAAGGGCGGCTGAACTGAGATAGGAACATTTATGCCAACCTGAGTCAAAACACACAGCTCATCTCAGTTGAAGTAGTGAAGTATTTCGCTGAACCAAATACAAGAAGCTTCATCATTCTATGCAAAAGATGCACATTTCATATCTATGCAATTCCTTTGCTATCAAAAGCAGTCCATAGACAAAAGTGCACATGGGCACGGCTATCTTACCTGGCCAACCGCAATTTCGATCTGGAATTTTCTGGCAGCTACAGCAGATGTGGTAAATATAGAAGCTCCACTGCCATGTCTGTAACACGATAACCCAGAGGAGAAAAGGTTAAAATGCTCTTCAGATTCTCATTTACAAGGAGGTCAAGAGAGATTTAAAATTGGTGTTACCTGTTCCGGTTAACAATTTCTATGGCCTCATCAATGCTTTCAGCCTGACTAACAAAAATATGTAACTTAACAACAAATACCAACTTGCTAATAAGCGAGCCAACAGAAAATGAGATAAGTGGCAAAACCTGCATACAAAGTAGAACTGGGCCAAAAACGTCCTCCTGCACGAACCAGTTCAAATCATGAATTTATGACAAAGATTGCTCAAATCTATTTCCATGCAAAATTAGATATTATCCAATGTTCATTTTCAGAATGTGATACGATATACCTTGTAACACTCCATGTTGACAGTGACATCAGATAAGATGGTGGGACCAATGAAGTTCCCATTCTCATACCCAGGAACCTATAGGTCATTCAGAAATTGTAATTGTGAGCTAGCCAGTTTGGAACTTTCTTTTCAAACTAATCACAAAATCATCATACAAACACGTTTCCATAAAATTAAGATAAGGGGAGAACAATTTAAATTATGTTATAGCAGAATATCAATATTCACAATCTACGAGATGATAATCAGTGAGACAACTTATATTAATGATTAAAATGAGATATTTCCTGCCATTATGGTGCAAAATGCGGGTCAATAACATTGACTATTGCATGTTTTTGAGGTTAAAAACCCATGCCCAAGCTTGTGAGGAAGCCAATTCCTCTTCAAGAGAACATTAGTTGATAATTGGAGTAAAACTTCAGATGTGAAGCAAATCTACAATGAATCTAATTAGTAATTAGAAATTTTCACCATTTAATTAGAAAGCTTTTATTTTTTATTATTAATTTATTGTTTCCATTTGAGATTATATATAGTTTGGCAAAATTTGGTGAATTTTCAATTCAATTAGATCAAACTCATTTGAACAAAATTCTCTCCAAATTTTGAATGGTGATCTTTCATTCTTTTGCATTAGTTTCCTCTGTCCTCTGCTGAGGCTCCTGTTTTATTAGCCAAATAACTTGATTGAAATAATATAACTTATGAAATTAAAGAGTTTTCATACATACCAGACAGAAACAAAAACAAATCTGAATATAAAAAGTGTAAGAGTAATATATGTGAAAGCCTTAAGAAAAAAAAGATAAAACCCAATACCAAAATGTTTCTCCCATCAAGCAATAATTTTGCACCACTTTCAGTATCTACTTGGATCAATCTGCATATCCTTTCCTTTTCCTGTAAATAACTAATAGCATCACATCATTATAGAATCATAATGGAGGACAAATTTAATTAAAATATCAACAATGAGAAAGCTACCACAAATGCCCTCAAAAAGGAAAAATGCCAGACCCGTAAACAATCTCTAGAATGTCAAAATAAGGAAAGCAGACAAAATTAAAAAAAAAATCAAAACTTCCAGTTCATCCCTTCTTTGAATTGGAAAATAATAGATGAGAAGATCAATTATGAATGCACCTGCTTGCTAATTACTGGACCAAGGTCCGCATTGGATTCAGTTCCAGCATTTACTTTGATTGCTTTGGCATGCTCCACTAGTTTATCTTCCCTGGCAAAATATTAACAAATGCCTCTTAAACCTAAGTCTCATGTCCTTCATATTCACTGAACTCACATCCAAGACACATTATTAAGTTAGGGGCTCCAGAAAGTACACCTGAGCCCTTGAGCTATCATATTAAAACATAATTTTTCAAGGCAGCGTGGAACACGGCGTAGATTGGCAAAGCTTCTTCCTTCAAGCAAGTCAACCCTTTTATACTCTAAAACAAGGTCTAAAAGAGGGTACCAGAAGAAGATTTTCCACGTAAGGAGCCACAAACAGGTTACCATTGGAAATGAATCTTTGTTGGGAATACCAGACGTGCAATTTTGAATTATAAAATTTAAAATATACAAGAATACCATAACTACAACCATGCCAATCTCCATTTTCAACCCAATTCGGTATTAAGGAATAGATAAAATGTAGGATTCATAAAATTTGTGTATTATTGTGGGGAAAAATGTTTCAAAGTGGGGAAAATATTTCAAACTGTGATTTTAAATACAAGATAGGAAAAAATGTTTTAACATAAATCATAACACTATTAGACGGATATGCAAAAGAGCTGATGCTAGGGACAGAATTAACTTACTATAAAAATAAAATCGGCAAAATGGGAAGACATACATGATAATTGGCATCATATGTTCCATCCAAAAACTCAAAAATACTTTTTCTCTTAAGAAATTATTAGTAACTGACTGATTGATTTTTACAGGCAAACGCATATCTCTATGTATGTACGTATATAAATATAGAGTAGCTAAGATGTGAGATATGATGGCCAATATCCCCTTCCCAAAAATTAAGAAAGAAGCTACAGTTCGGAAGCCTGTTGAGGGCTTCAAAAAGTATTTATTTCCAATATCTTATGAATGGAACACTATTAATTAAGGCTAAAAGTACTTCTATTTCAAATGGTGGTCAAGGCTTCACCTACTGTAGCTAAAAAGTTACCAAATTAGAATGTTCTATAATAAGGAAGATAAAACAAATACCAAGGAGTTATGCCTCCTACATAGACAACTGTGGTGAGTGCCATGCACTTTTGTCCTGCACCACCAAACCCAGCAGCAACTAAAGCACTCAAAGTAGCATCAATGCTTGCATCAGGCATCACAACTGCATGATTTTTTGCTCCAATATTGCACTGCAGAAAATAGTCAGCTAGTCAATATTGATCTCAACAATGGACCAGTTAGAAAAGTAACCGTACTAAAAGAAACAGCAGGATTGTTTCAAAACTTACCTGAATCCGCTTCCCTTTAGCTGATGCTCTTGAATATATATCTGCAACATCCTTTTAAGGGGGGGAAAAATGCCAATGTAAGAATTAAGTTGCAGACAGCCCTAAGAGAAGATCATTAAAAAGTTGACCAAGTAATGATATAAGAGCAAATAATGATACAAGTATCACATCCATGTCCTGTAAATCTCAAGTTGTATGTATATACTCTTCAATCATTGAAAATTTAAAGAACCATAGACAAACAAGAATAAAATTTCAAACACAAATTCAAAAAATACACTATGATAATGATATAAGCATACACATTCTTTAAATTAATTGTTCATGAGGATAACATTATGGGCATATGCTCAAGTACACCACCTAAAAGAATTCATTCTAATGGTATTATAGTGTAATTTAGTACATTTAGTTTTAGTATTAGATCTTGAAATTTTGTAACTTTTTCAAGTATTCTAATAAGGGGCTGATATCCAAAATGATTAGTTCTAACAGTTGACATGACTTTCTTCTTCTGCTTCTTCCTCTTTTCTATTTTCCTTTTGGCCCCCAAATTATTGTGGCTATTTTAGCTCACATGGCCAATTTTTTATGACACAGCTTATTTTACAAGAACATTATTGATGATATATTGGAGAGCAAACTTGGTCTACTATACAAAAACTGCAAAGTGTAGGACAAGAACTAAAGGAACCCCAACTAGTGAACTCAATAAAAGTAGATGATTATCCATTATTCTCATGCATCAAACTAAAACTTCACGAAAATATCTATATGTTGCAGTTTATATCAACATACAAAAGAAACACCCTGCTATTCAATTTCTAAAGCTTTAACATCTGCATTCTGAATTTTTGTTTTAAGTTTTAATTTTATTTTTTTTACCAGCTCAATATCTCAATGCCATTATAGCAAACAATTGCCAGAAATGTTGAGCCATCATTCATCATTAGCTATAATGGACTTTAATCCCACAGTACTAAAGTCACCAATTACAAACCTCAAGAGACAAATTGAACCAATTGAAAATTCAAGAAATATAGAGATTTGAGTAAAACATCGACGACCAAAGCAGGTGCTAACCAAGTAACGAAAATAAACTTCTGCAGAACAAACTCCATATGTGTTGTAATCACTGCAGTATCATACAATATTTTCAAACAACTCAACACTGAAGAGAAACTTACAGAATTTGGACCAACCAATGCTATAGCTTTGACATCGTCATCATCGCAGATAGCATTAATAATGTCCTGTCCAGACAAAATTTTAGAAACAAGAAGTTAAGAACAGAAACGAAAATGGCAGAAAAATCAAAGCTTAGTTGGATTCAATGAAAATTTGATGAAAAAATTGATGAGAAGATAAGGAAACACTAGCATAAAACAGATGCAGTAGAGACAAAATTTAATTTTGGTGGTAGGGGAACAGTTTTGCTGTTAGAAAGGTAAGGAAGGCCAATATTTAATGCAAGAGTGTAGTCTTCGCTCTCTTGTGGGCGGATATGGCAAGAAAAATGTACTGTACCAGCATTTTTGTAGGGGCAAAAGGAGAAGATATTAATGGACTATGTCACATGATTCTTTTCTTCAATTTGGGCTTCAGTTTCTAAAAAATTTCAAGATTCTTCATTCTTTTTCATCCAGCTTGATTGGAGGATGCAGTCTTGATTTGATTATGCTGGTCTGGATTTTTCTTTTCTTCTGTCTCAGGTATAAGGGTAGTATACTATATTTAGAGTTTTGTATGGTTTTTGGAATCGTACACCATTGGGTAGATTTTTGTTTGTGAACCTCAGGTTCAATTTTGTAATCCTATATTATTAAATAAAAGTTTATCTGTTTCCTATAAAAGAATTATATATGATGGTGGTATAAAGAAAAGGTTAAATAAAATATACTCTGATGGTGGCATTAATACTGAACCATTGATGCTTCAATGAAAATTATTGGTGGGCACAAGAACCATTATACAATCATGCGAATGAGACTCACATCGGTGCCATGAACAATATTTAAGACACCATTAGGCAAACCAGCCTCCACGGCCAACTCCGCAAGAATCACAGCAGCACCTGACGGAACACAAAATAAGTATATCATTTTAATTTACAGAATAAATAAGATCGTATGCAATTGAGACAAAAATAACCAAGTCAGTAAGTCATCATCGAAAGTACAGACATCAGATTTTCATCATAAATCTATCACTTCTGAATTTTAGCAAGTCATCACCTCCTTTCCAACCACCACCCCGCGCCCAACACAAACAAAAAGGGATATCAAAGGTTAAGATGGGAGGAATATATTTGCTCTACAAAGACAAGGAAATGAGAAGCAAAAAGGGTAAAAAATCCATCCTATACTATACAAACAACCTAGGTTTGAAGGTAGTGCTTTAATTTCTACTGCAGAAAATGTTTCTACAGCACAAAAAATTGTTAAAATCAAGAAACAAGAAACTAAGATGTAAACAATTTGCCTAGGTAATAACTTGATTATTATTATTATTACGATATTGAATGTAGACGACTACTAACCAATTAGTTTTGACAACACAAAAATTCAAAAAGCAAATGACATAAGAAAAAGTGGTACAACCACACGGAAAAGCCATTCCTTGTAAATTCTTCATGCATCTACGCAGAATCTCATCCTCAAGATATAATAATAATAAAAAGTGAAAAATACAATCCCAGAGTCTTAACTTTTAAGTAAGCCAAAATGGATTTCATAACAGTACAAAGCAGAAACAATCATGGAGTTTCATAAAACTAGGAAGGAAGCAATAAAGTTATACATGGAACCTTCTCATAATTAAAAAAGAAAAAAAGTGAAAGATACAATCCCATATTCTTAACTTTATGTAAGCCAAAATGGATTCCATAACAATACAAAGCAGAAAAATTTTTGGAGTTTCATAAAACTGGGAAGGAAACCATTAAAATTACCTGGAACCTTCTCTGATGGTTTTAGAATGAAGGTATTACCACAAGTGACAGCAATAGGAAACATCTGCATACAAAGGAATGAATAAATGACCACAACATTGGATTGAATCATTTATTTTTTTATCATCTCCCCTTCCAGTAGCGTGTTGACATCGTAATGGTTTCACCTTTAGTAACAGTAAGAACACTTCTAATCCATAAACAAAGCAAAAGGACAGCAATATATAACTAACAGATCACTGATCACAACCAGAATGCATTCTCAAAAAGGACAGCAATATATAACTAACAGATCACTGGTCACAACCAGAATGCATTCTCATTTTCCGTAGATTATTAGCAATGAATGCAATAACTCCTGAATTTCTCCTAAGACATAAGATTTGCACTCTTAACTATAGAACAGGCCAGAGCCAAATGACCAGCAAACATAT
This sequence comes from Citrus sinensis, assembly GCF_022201045.2. Classification (NCBI taxonomy): domain Eukaryota; kingdom Viridiplantae; phylum Streptophyta; class Magnoliopsida; order Sapindales; family Rutaceae; genus Citrus; species Citrus sinensis. The sequence goes on along the minus strand of NC_068563.1, from coordinate 8,738,158 downwards.
AAGGAAATATTGAAAGGTTACCCATAAAGGGGTCATAGCTGGAAAGTCGAAGGAGCAAATCCCAGCACAAACACCAAGCGGTTCTCTGATGCTATAGGTATCAACCCCATTAGATATATTGGAAACGAATTCCCCAATTTGCAGAGTTGCCACTCCACAGGCATGTTCAACAATCTCTACAAAGGATAACCCAATGCTTGTTGCAGCACAAATATCACCCACTGAAACTGTTCATGCATTACAAAGAGACAAAAAGGCGCTAACCTAGCCCACGCAACACATCATTGTATGCATCCGTCAATGTCTTCCCATGCTCAGAAGTAATCTCCATAGCAAGCTTATCCTAGGACCAATTTGTAATGACTCATATTACTAAATTATATAGGACAAAGACAATTTAAAATTATAAAATTACCATGCAAGACAACTTAAAATTATAAAATTACCATGTCTCTTCGGATAAGCTCCTGGAACTTGAACATGATGCGTTGACGGTTTGTAGCTGGTGTGTTTCGCCATGATGAAAAAGCTCTTTTTGCTGCAAATACTGCAGCTCTGACTTCTTCATTGGTAGACAAAGGCACTTGAGATACAATCAACTGTGTTGCCTATCATGACTTGATTGATAAATTAGGAAAAGAAATGCACAATGATCTTTATAATTATTAACTCGATTATGTCAGGAAATCATCAAGAATGGAACTTTAGGAGAATTTTCTTACAGGGTTCACAACATCAATAGATGTTAATGATTTCGAATCAACAAATCTACCTCCAATTAGATTGGGAACCCTCTGACATACAGCAACAATTGAGCAAATATCCGTTAATAACTTCGGAAAAAATAACCATCGCCTGGGCAATAGGTGTTCATAGAGAGAAAGAGAAGACAATGATAACTTAAGAAGTAAACAACTAGAAGATGATCTCTTTTCTTTATTTGCTTCTTACCCCAAGTAATTTGGGATAAGGCTTTCTTGATCTGAGTTGCCTTGGATTACATCTAAAGCTTACCGGAGGGTTGCGTTGCCTCCAAGATGGCTCCATAACAGATTGATAATTATTCCTTACAGCAGTTTTCTGTGGTCTTAATGACTTGAAATTTCTAACTGCAAAGAAAATGCCACCACCATAAGCAAATTGGAAAACTCGAACACTTGGTGCTAGCTCATACAGAACAGATTTTCAAATAAAAAGATGGTAAAGAGCAAAATCAACCATCACTCAGATCAATTATCTTAAATATGGAAAAACTGCAATATTAACACTGCGGTAATGTCCTTCCAAGGGGGGACAGGATGACATCACACACTCTATACCTCTCACAACTCTGCGCTCAAAAGGCCTATGGTAATCCTCCCTTAATAGCACATCTCCCAAAGGACACACTATTGCACAACTTGGCACTTTTAATTTATTTGACTATCAAAGCTTCCCGACATAAATCTTACCAGGAAAAAGAAAAAGAAAAAGAAAAAAGGAACTCCTATAATCAAGAATCAAATAAACAAACATATCTAATCTTTATATACAAGCATATCAAATATACAAATATACAAACATATCTAATCTTTAAGACAACAAGAACATCAATAATATGATCCAAAATATCATTGAAGTTTCATAAAAACAATATTGAGGTCAAGCAATTAAGTAGAAGGAATCCTACCCTAAAAGACAGGTACAGTAAATGAATATTTACTAATTACCACCATAGTAAGCCCTCAAATACTTAAGCATGCTGCTAATCGCTGAGCATGGTTGTTTCTTTATTGATATTGGTAACTGTCACTTAACCAGCAAGCAATTACAAGCTCATACATGGCAGTGATGGATCCAAGAGCAAGTATCTGAGATCAAGACGCTGGATTTTCTGAATCAACTTTGTCAATAGATAGAGCTACTCCCTTGGGTTATAATTTCAAATGCATAAACCTCAAATAAAAGATTCATCCCATTTGAAGCTAGAATTAACCCTAGCACTAATCATAAGACTTTTAACTTAAAATTGCATCCAACAGTAAACTCCATGGCCAAACATGTGTTGCCTTTTCCTATTCATCCTGCTATACCAACAGTACTCAGCACCATGATCAAGTGCCTCAGTAGATATAATACAGTTAGTGAATATTGTTCTCAAACAGTTAATGTTCCACGCAAACCATTGCACAAGAGTTTATATATCTATGACAAACTAGCCCACACTGATAGAGGTGGCTACCTGTGCTGATTCATACTTAAAACTATGTACAAATGTACTAGAAAAGAAAATATAAGAGATAAACAAAGCATAAAACAATAAAAAGAAAAGAGTGCTTGAGGATAACACATTTTAAAAGGCTCCACCTGTCACATTTCCTTGTCGAAGCTTAGCTTTAACATTGTAAACATGCTTTGGAGTCGATAAAAGCTCTGGATTGCTTTGTCTCAGTCGTTTTAGAATTTGGCGAGGTTTCAATCCAGCCTCAGTCATCTCTTTAATTAACAAAACTTCTCTTTCAGTGAAGCGACGAGCAGAAGGATGCTCCGAGAGGTCCTTTAAAGGTTCATGGTTGTGAGCACCATTTTTAATAGAAAGTTTCCACAAACCATCATCTTTCTTACCAACAGCTTCAAAGGGACAATTGGTAAGTCGAGAACCTGTTTTTCTTCGGCGAAGACTTTCAGCAGAAGACTCATCAACAGGTTTTCTCCTGTTACGATATACACCTCCTCTGTCACAACCAAGGACAACCACCCTGTCCCTCTTTGATTGCTTGATAGTTACCACATATCCCTGAGATACGGCAAAGTCGCCAACATGTTGGATGAGTTCTTCACGATCTACAAAAGTTCCAGGAGGTGGAGGAAGCATTTGTGGGGCGTCATTGAACTCTGAGGAACTTTGAAAGTCCATCATCAAACTATGAAGGAGATGACCTGCATTACACATACAATTTGCCATTTTAGAAGTTCTTGCCATTGACAATCGTAATTCTTCTCAAGAGAACCAAGGCTAAATTCAAATCACAGATCTTTACTTCATAGATCCATACTACACTAAACATGCATGCAGAAGAGATCTTTGTACCAAGGCTTCAATAAGCATATATCAAGCTTGCAAACAAGAAGATAGATGCTCTTGATATAAGTTGTGTGCATAAGCGTCAATTTGTGGTCATTTTTCTTTTCCTCTCATCACATAAACATAAATGCAGCAGCACAACATTAATGCCACAAAAGCATAATGGCACACACATCATACAGCAGCATTGTTATCATCCTCTTTCAAGAATTCACTTTCTGTTAAGACAAAAGTGATCATAGTATCCGAAGATTTTCTGATTCAATTATTTGGTCCGGAAATATTCATACATACAAACATATGTATATATTACTATACATAAATAGATGTGTATTTGTGACGGAGTAATAAAGTGATACAAATTAAAAACCTAGTTCATGAAAATGCATGAACTGGAAAAGGAAAAAAAAAAATTCTAGTATTCTACAACAGGTTTGTGGAAACTTTCTACAAAAGCAAGCAATCATAGGGGAAAAAAACTAAACCAAGAAGGGCCAGGGAAAAATTTGCTTCTTTGCACTCTGCATCTCAAAAGTTCATGGTTCAAAACAGAGAAGGAAAGAATGATCAGCTGTGCCCTATAGTGTTTATACAAATCACACAACATGAGGGTAAGAAAGCTGTCATCGGGTACTTTCTTTTGAGCACTGCGCTAGTATTGTTTTAACTTGAGTCAAAGCCCACAAAAGGACTTGAAATTTGAGTACAAGTTCCACCTTTAAGTCGTCAGTAATATTTGCCAATTAAAAAGCAACAATTTATGCACTAGGTGCCTTTCCAAAAACAAAAAACAACAAAGCCAGATGTGTGTACGGGCAATCTATATCATATGGTTATAACCCTCAAGCATACCCATGAAGTTCTACTTTTGCAATAATCTTCAGCACATCAACAATCATAAGATATCTTCTACTAATAAGAGACGCTGCACAGTTATTGATAACAACAAGAGTATGTATTCAATCTACAAAGGTAAAGATGATATCCAAAAATTACCCTGCCAACTCCAACTTCAACTTCTCGTGGACCATCATTCCTAATCTAATATGAGAAAAAGATAACCAAATAAACTAGCACTACACTTGCTTAGCACGAATTCTAAAGTCCTTGCCTCATTTCTAATTTAGTTTTCAGGATTAGTCCCCACCCCGTCATTCTGGAATTATATACAAACAAACCTGCTCTATCTGTAATTGTATCAAATTCACTTTTGCATGATTGCACCCTTATCAGAAAATTAATCCAAAACATCTATGCCTGTGAAGAAACAGAAAACTAATATAACAAACGCTGTCACCACAGTTCTACAAAAGAGCGATATTACTAGTCCATAATGTCAAAATAGAATAATTGGAGGACAAGTAACATGTCCTAACATTTTACATGTGTTTCATTATAAAGTTCAACAACATAGATACTTCTACCTTACTATCACATTATACTATCACAAAGCTCAAGTATTAATGCCAAACTTACTTGCACTTGGACATGGATGCATTATAGATAAATTGAAGCTTCTTTGAGCTGCACAAGTTAAAAGAAAAATAAGCCAAACGGAATGTGAAGGGTGCACCATACAACCCTGTAATGAGCAGGACTTTGGAATTAACTGACTCAGATACCATTGATACAAACCATGGGTGATATAACCCTTAAAAACCGGCTTGCAATGAAAGGGTACAGAAGAGTTAACATGCTCATTGAGATTTATCTTTTCAGTCAATGCAGGATTCAGGCAGGTAAAAGATTTCCATAAGACCAATTGATAACAATATATGGGTTGGATAAGGATACGCCACAAAGACATGTACTGGAATCAGCATAATATTCATTATATGCACCATTGTCGTATTACTCAAGTAAATTTCCAGTGCCATAATTGAAAACCTGACCTCAAGCCGTTTTCAACTCCTAACATAAAGCTAATTACAAACTATTTATTTTTCCTTTTTCCCACATATCATACAAAAAACAAAGAACAAATGAACAGAAAAATTTCAAACTCATCAGCAAGAAGCTACTTAATGCTCGTTTCCAAATCCATTACACATTTACAATTGTTTACAGAAACATTTGGCAAAACAAAACTGCAAGCTTTTAAGTCTATATAGTCCAAAGTTTACGCAGTTCAATAACACGGGTATCAAAATTGAATTTTGGACGAGACCCATTTTTCAACCGAGCCTAAAACAACGATTCCACCAGTTAAATTCAAAATTATACACTGTTCAGCATTTCATTTTCTTTATTCGAGAACTAGCCTGAGTATAGCGTTAAGGAAATTCTTACAGGCGAAGGCGACGGCTATCTGACGGTGAGTTGAAGGCACCGCGCGTCGAAGCAGTCCCGAGTTTCTGCTTTCAATCTTAAGATGCGCTGCCTCATAGTCAATCAGTGCCCAGGGTAAAGCGAAAGCCAAGCCTTTCGTTTGTTGCTTAACATGGAAATTGCACTAGAAGTGGCTCATTTCTCCAAAAGGGCAAATAACATCATTCTGGGAAATTTCGCACATATGACGGTTCTCAACGAAAAGTCGAAAATTTCCTCGGGAGTAAAAAGTGTGAATTTTTCTGTATGGGTTTTCATTTCACTACAAAAAATATATATTAGTAGACAACAGTACCCATAAGCATTTGACACAGAAACTGAAAAAAATTTACAATCAATCCTAATATATATGCATGGTTGGAATTAAGATTGGAATTGAGATTGGATATGTTTGGTAAATCCTAACTAATGTAGTTTGAATGATAAGTAGATATAATTTTATATTTATATAATGAAGAATTTATTATATATATATATATATAATTATATTTATTATGTATTATTAATTTTTATTTTATAATTATAAATTTTTTTATGATAATTATATTAAATTTTATAATTATAATTTTTTTTTTAGAGAGTTATACCAAATAGAATCTTACTGACGGGCTGGGATTCATTGAAGGTTCATACAGCACACTAGAACTTTGACTGAAAAATTCATTTGCTTTTTTAAAGGATCCTATGACTCAACTGATCTTGCGACAGATTCCCTATATTGGCCAATCTAATGCCTGTGACTAAATTGTGAAATACCATAGCAACAGTTCCTTTGGGGCTTAAGGTACGAACTTTAGGGTTGTGAATTTGTTATGGTGTAACCGTGTAAGCCAATAGGAAGTAGGAATGTCAATAAATTCCGGATTCGTAAACATCCAAAAGATTTAGATCCAAAAAAATTTGGATTCGCATCTTAAAAATCAAGATCCGTGTGGATTTGGATCTAGATCTAGAAAACCAGATATAAGGATCCGTATTATTTTATAATTAAATTATTTATTTAATTAAATTTTAATTAAAAATATATAAATTAAATTATTTATTTAATATGTATAAGCATAATTAACTCTATAATCTTCATTGACTATGAAAAATATGTTAAAAAACTAAATAATAATAATAATAATTAGAGAATATTGTAATGAATTGGTTTACCTTAAATTTTTTTTTTATGTTTGATTCATGTTGTGAAATTATCGTTTGTGAATTTATGGTGTTGTTGTACATTATTCATGTTGAATTGATGTTGAATTGTTGATTGTTAAATTATAATTGAATTTTATTTGATATTATTAGATAAACTATTAAATTTAAAATTATATTTAAATTTATTATTATGCAGATTCAAATATCCGAAAAATTCGTGCAGATATTACCCATATCCGAATCCGTATATTTTTTTTTACAAATCCAGATATCAAACGTTCAATGCGGATCTGGATTCTGATGCACCTACATCAGATTCGGATTCTGATATCCCCAATAGGAAGTGCTGGCTTTGATGACATGAGGATAAAGTAATGGGGTTTAGTGTCTTCTAATCAAGAATAAGAGGTTGTTCTTGATGATTGTTTCATCAACATTGTGCCATGATGTATTATGATAATTAAATGTGTCTCAACGCTTATTATTTCATCAACCGTAGAAGTAAAACGAATAACTATTACTTTATTTGCCGCATCCCAAACCGGAATTACTTTATAAGCCACATCTGACATACCAAAGTGGTCCAAACTTGTTCTTAGTTGTTTAGTCGTCAATTATATCCTTTTAAGTTTTAAGAATGGATGGAGCAAATAAAAGGGAGCAAAATCCTCTCCTTATGCAACCACTCCTTAGTCCTTAGTAACAAGTTGGTCATCAATAATTTATGAAATATAAATAAATAAAACAAACGTATTTGACCCTAAGAACATTATTCATCATGATCTTATGTCACAAATCATTCGAAATTCAGAACTACATTATAATAACGATGAAGATGTAGATATTTCATTATTGATAATGATCAAAAGTGTTCTTTCTCCAGACCAAAATGCATTTACAGGATTACATAAACAGAAATAAGCTACAAGGTATATTGATATCGGGACCCCAAAACATAAATCCTATCCTCCAACTCAGACAATCCTGTGAATGTCTAATAACATGCAGCATTAATGCATTCTTTAACGTACAATGAAGAACTTTACCATTCTGTAATAGAATCCATATCAAGTGAGCCAACAAGGCCATCGTGAATCCTAAAACTTGAATCAAATTCTTCAAATTGCTCAATTTCATCGTCATCATCATTCACATGTTGCTTCAATTTTTGCTTACAAGACTTCAATTTCTCTTCCAATTGGCTCCTCTCAGACTCGTGCTTCATCACAATCCATTGCAATGATTGAATCACTTCTTTGTCATAATCCTGCTTCTGCTCAGCCATCCTCCGGTAATGATTGGCTTCGATTTCTATTGCACTCTTCTCACTTTGTAGCCGCAAAATCATTCCCATTGCTTCATTAGCTGCTGATGCTGCCGCCATCCTCTCCTTCTCCAGCTCCATTAAAGCCGAATTCGCTCTTTGCCTTTCAATCTTGACTAATCTTCTCAATACCATTACATCAAATTCTTGATCTTCTCCACAATATTCTCTTTCATCATCATCATCAAGATTATCATCATTATCATTATCTTTGCCTTTAATTTTCAATAATTTTGAGTTCTCCAAGATCTTCAATGGACCACTACCACAACTGCAAGACACAATCTTTGCATCATCACATTCTTCACCAAAACCAATTTTGGAACATAGCCCATTACTTTTTACATCACTCGATTCTCCTCTAACACCACTACACAGAGATTGAACCAAAGCCCTCCCATGGAAACCAAATTGCAAAAGCTTTGACCCTAAATAAAACATCGAAAACAACCCTAAAAAATTGAAAACTTGTGGGAAACATCCGAAGACCAAAAACCCACATCCAAAATCACTATTGCTTTCAGTCAAAGACTTCAAAAATGAAGCAGAATCCATTATCAACAACCCCAGAAAAAATGCCAAGAACCTCTTGTAACCCTCAAGCAAAGAGCAGGCAAATATTAACAAACAAAAACGACACAGAATCTGCATGTGGGTTGTTTTTATTTTCTTTTTCTTTTTCTTTATCTTTGTTTGTTTTTTTCAATCCAAACTTGAAACTCTCAAAAGCTTAAAGTACAAGCAAAATAGAAAAACAAAAGAGAGAAAAGGGGTCATTTGATGGGATCAATGAAGATTTGATGGGATTAATGAAGAACTATAAAGAAGTTGCTCTGTTTAGAGCTCCAAATAAGGATTAACACAAAAGACTGAGAAGAAGTTCAGAATGAGTGAATCACTCACTTTCTATATACAGCAAACCAGTGAATGCCTAAATAAGCAACAAATAGAAAATTGAACATGGGATGAAATTTTTTTACATAAAAAAATTATAAAAATGGGAACCGATGCTGATACAGTGAGGAATTATCTTGATGACAGGCGAGATGGTGGATTTATTGGGAAGCGGAAGTAACGGCGAAGCATACGAGGAAGTGGATCTGTTGTTTTTTTTTCCCCCCTGGTTTAGAATTTTCTTTTAAAAAAAAAAATTATATGGAGGATTTGCAGGATTCATGGGCTTATTTTATCTTCAATCTTTATTTGCCTTCCTTTTTCTAAAGTTTTATTTTTATTATTTAGGTTTCAAGTGTTTTAGCTTTCTACTTTTGTCACTCTTAAAGTTTAATAATATATTTCGTTTTATGAATTTATTTTATTTTATATTCACAACATTTTTTTTATAGATGTATGTAGTTGACAGCCGATAAGGAATTGTGTAGTGAATTCACAACTTCAATCCTATTTAGAATGTGTCGTGAATACTATTAAAAATGATAAGAATATGCTTATCAGGGCTGTTTAGGTGGAGAGTGACATCGGTTCACTTGAGCACACAATTCAGAATAAAGAATTAACGTTTGTAATTCTAATATACTACTATGATCATAACTGATAAAATATCTCTAATTTAGCTATTTTATTTTCTATAGCTTTTGGAGTTTTACGAAAAATATAGTTTAATTGATTTGGCTTTTATGGTGGAAGCACTTTGTTGATCGGCCAGTTGTATTTCGTTAGACTCTCTCTAAGAGAAAAGTGGAGGTAAATTCTGAGAAGTTATTTCATTTGTGTTTGACTGTTTGTGCATCCGGTAGAGTAGGTTAAGGATCTATACATGAAATGGAAAAAAAAATAAATAAAATAAATAAAATAAAAAATAAAAATAAAAAAATAAAAAATTTAATTACAATTATCATGAGGTAAATTTTTGAAGAAGAGTGATGATATAATTCTAAATTTTTGTACAAATTTATTTTATACGAACTGATTTGGCATTAACTTATAGCTGAATAAAAATATAAAATAATAAAAACAAATCACGTGTACCCAGAACTATTTAATCTAACTAATTTAATCATATCATATCAGTTTGTACCAAAAAAAAATTATAAAAAAGTTTGTGCTTATCTTATTACTTTTTTAAGAAACGTTGCAAATTACTTTTAGTCAAAAGGTGGTGATATTTCCACCACATAAATTTTATTAACCCACCCCAATTTTAAGAAATTATTATAACAAGTACACATTATTTTTTAAAAATTCAAATTAAGAAGAAATTTAAAATTTTAACCAATTAAATCCATATTCATTAATTATTTTTTTATGAAACTTTTTTTTATTATATTTGATCAATAAGGTTATTTTAACCTAAATTAATATAATTATTCTAACCTCAGAAGGAAAAAGTACCAAGAATATCTAAAAATTTACTTGAACTTTAATAAATTTTTATACAAAAAAATTGTATATTTTAATTATGTATAAGTAGTACTTTTTTAGTATGATTATTAATATTCCACTAAACTAACGAGATGTAATTAGGACATTTGGAGTATTGAAAATTATTAAATTTTATATAAAACATATTAGATTATAAAACATAAAACTAAATGCCTAAACAATTCATTACAATAATATATATTTCTTAGGGTAATTTGGTTATTTTATATTATAAGGGTAAATTAGTTAAATTAAACTTATATTAAAGCAACCTTAAATTGTTAAAGATTGTTAAAAGATAAAATAAGAAAAATATATTATAAGAATGATTTAATTAATTAATTATTCAAACTTATTATTAATTTGTAATTCTATAAAATAATGCGAACTTATTGTAATTATTTTATGAAGGTGTGGTGGATTTATAAAAATAGTGGGGTGGAAATATCCACACCCTTAGTCAAATAGTAGACATCTTATTGTCTCATTCTTAAAATTCAAACTTTGATTCTTCAAGAATGTGTGTGGAGAGGGGGAAGCTCCTTATATTCTTTATTTTGAAATGATTTTTAGACAAGATTTCAACTTTAATACATCAAGATAGTTGTAAAAAAAATTAGATTAGACTTTAAGTTTGGACGAGCTAAAAAACGTTTATACTTTTAAGGGTATTTCTTAAAAGTTCCAAATAAATGTTTATATGGTTTTTTTTTCCTTTATTTTTAATATATGAATCTACATGTAAATTGAAGTTAATAATTTAAATAAAAAGCAATAGTGAAAATATTTAAATATCATAGCTAAAATTTATATTTTTAAATTCAAAGTTCATATAAATAAAAAGATAAATCAGTTATTGTCTTCAAAAATGAAACTTCCACCAACTAACGGTGTCACTTTTACATAAATATGTTCAAAACTTCTAGATAAGTGTTAAAATTATTTTGATAAAATGAAATAATTTTCATAATATTATTTTTAATTTTTTAAAAGATAATAGGGTGAACAAAGTTTAAATCAAATTTTAACCTCCTACACTATGTAGGATTTAAACTTGCATATTCAGGCAAATGAAATTATTTAAAAATCATTCGAAAAAAGAATATAGGATAATTTTTCACAAATAATCTCTCCGTTTTTTTTTTCAAAAGAAAATTGATTACATACAAGATAATGATCAGCACGTGTCGTTCCCTGCTTCTTCTAACCTTGTCAGCAAATAAAACGCCAATCCATCTTCTTTTTTTTAAAAAAAAATGATACACAATTTTCACATGATGCCAACTAGGCAACCAATAAGAATCGTCTCTCTCAGAGGGATAAATCATGCCTCAGATTATAAAATTGAAGCCTAAGATCATATGCCTTGGCATGGCACGTGATATTTTGGCTTCATGCATGGAAAAATCGATGTTTGGTAAACAGCAGTAATATTTGTCCTATCACCTACTTTTATGATAATTTTCATAAAACAAAATATTTTTTTTAAACCAATGAATATCAAGAAAATCTTCCACTCACACTAGAGACTAAAAAGAAAAAGAAAAAGAACATTCGCGTTTTATTATATTTTCTCTTGGGTCATGATGAATCTGATGACATTAATAAACACAATAAGAGTACTGCAAACATAAAATATTATATTTACCACTTCTAATAATGTAAATTTAGCATTGGTATAACAAACTCTAGGTTTATGCTCTGGCTTGTAAAACTTATTATTCTTAAAAAATTTGTTGCTTCCTTAATTAAAAAATTAATTGTTGAGGATATACTCAATGTTGACGCAAATTTCTGGTCAACTAGAGAATGAATTTATATGGGGGCAATATAATAAAAAGATAGAGAATTAACGTGGTTCGGCCGTTGGCCTATGTTCACGGGTAGAGAAAGATAAATATTTTATTAAGATCGCACTTACAACTTAACTCTCTCTTTCTTTGCTATTTTATTTTTCGATGCCTTACACTATGAGAGACCTCTGCTTTTATACCTTTCTATAGATAAAGTTTTTTTATCTAACTTGAACTCTATCTAACTCTCCTCTATCCTCTAGGATTTTAATTACAAAATATTTATGTCTTTTCATAGGTTGTATCCGTGTTAAACTCTATTTAATTTGCTTCTAGGCCAAGCAATATCCTTCTTTTGTCCTTCAATGATAGCTCCTCTATTTGGACTTGGCTTTTCTTGTGCGATCCATAATTTAGAACTGGGTCAAGAACTGTCTGGATCCACGATTTCTGCCTTCCTCCACTCCTACTCCCCATTCCTAAGGGAGCATGGTTCTGATGCTCCCCAAGTCCTGCTCCCATTCCTCGAGGAGTATGGTTCTGCTGCTCTCCATTCCTAGGGAGCCTAATTCCTGCTCCCAATTCCTAGGGGAGCATGATTTCTGGGGCCCATTCTTAAGGGTACAATTCCTGCTTCTTATTCTTGGGGGAGCATGATTTCTGGAGTCTGGTATAATTCCTACTCCCCATTCTTGGGGGAGAATAATATAATTTCCGGGGTATATTTTGCTTTATTGACTACTTTATATTTTCTACAACAGCTGCTCCCTAGCTCTTAGCTTCTGGTTTCACTATAAGCATAAGAACTCAAGTTGTTTCTCTCTCTTCTCATTTCTATATAAACCATCTTTTGCACATTTACTCACCTCGTGGAGTTTCAACCCTTTGGTTCTCGCTTAACTCGGTGAGTGTCTATTCTCTTCCTCATGTTTTTAAGAATTTCAATGTCTTCTAATTTTGAAAATAACTCTAACCCTCTTTATATGAGTACTTGGAAGATGATGATGATTACTGCCACATATCATCTGACCAAACACCTCTTATCGTAAATTTTGCTCCTGCGTCATTTGTTCCTGATGGCCAACGTAGCTTCCAACCGATTGGTCTATTGATCGGGTGAGGAATGCAATTTGTGAGAAATCCATTCCATCTCTTCGAGTCAAGTATGAAATCCCAAGTTCAATCGAGCTTAGGAAGCCTCAAATTGGTGAGCTCGCCAGCCAACCCCCTTCTGGGGCCGTTGCTTTTCATCTTGATTTTTTTTGCTATGTTGTTAGGTTGTCATTGCACCCCTCATTGAGATATATACTGATATGCTTGAACTGTGCCGCGGCACAGCTTTTCCCCGGCGCCTGGTGTGCCATGATAGGCACGTACATCTTATGGAAATTGAGGGGTTTTTTAGATCCCACATTTAGTCGGTTTCAAAGAAATTACCAACTAATGAGTCTTTTAGGTGATAAAAAACCTCCTCCCTCAAGGGTTGGTATTATGTCCGTGCTTGGGGTAAATCTTCCCCTTTAATCGCACAAGGCAAATCTCATGATGGTTCCTAGAAAGATTCTTGGCTTTTCGCACTTGGGGATTGGAAGTTAGGAAATTCTCCTGATATGTGTCCTGGATATCGGGTTCAAACCCATTTTTCTACTCCAGGTAGCTTCATAAGAAATTGATACAGGGTGTGCTTTTTCTTTATTAGCGTAATTACTCTTTTTCTGTCTTTTTTTCTTTTTGCAGTGTCATGGGGATGCACCTCTATCGACCCTGTTGAGCAACATCAAATTGATGAAGTTTTTAAAGATCCTATAGACTTGCGGTCCTAGAAATATCTTTCTTAACCAAGGTTTCTAACTGCCTTTGGCTTTATCCCTTCTACCTCCACAAATATTCCATCTCCAAATGAATTTTATTTAAGCATAACAATTTTTATGCAACTGGGAGGTTGTAATATTTTGTTTTTCTTGTCTCTTTCCATCTTCTGTTAGTGATGACTCCTAGGGATGACGCTGCACGGAAAAAAGAAGAAGGTAAACAAATACCTAGCTTAAAAAATTAGCAGGAAACTTAGGGATAAGCCGATTTTTCAGCCTGTGGGATCATCCTCTCAAGCAACTACAATTGCTCAAGGGTTGCACCAGACTTCTCAAATTGCACTAGGGTTGCACCCAAAAACTTTATTTCCATCTTGCACTCGTGAAACTTCGTATTCTGAGTCTGATGGCTTTCATTCTGCATCTGCTTCCACTAATACACTTGCCGAAGGGCCGCACCAAGCATCTACAATTGCTCCAGGATTGCAGCAAGAAATTTTATTTTTAACTTTCACTCATGAGGGTTCATATCCTGCAGGTAATAAAAAAAAATTATACAAGAGTTTGTGTCCATATTATTACTCATTGAAGAAATGTTGCAAATCACTTTTAGTCAAATAGTGGACATCTTATCATCTCATTCTTGAGATTCAAACTTTGGTTCTTCAAGAATATGTGTGGAGAGGGGGACGATTCTTATATTCTTTATTTTGAACCGATTTTAGACTAGATTTCAACAGTAATACATCAAGATAATTCCAAAAAAATATTAAATTAGACTTTGAGTTCGGACGAGCTAAAAAACGTTTGTACTTTTAAGGGTATTTCTTAAAAGTTTCAAATAAATGTTTGTACGGTTTTTTTTCCTTTCTTTTTAATATATGAATCTACATGTAAATTGAAGCTAATCATTAAAATCAAGAGCAATAGTAAAAATACTTAAATATCATAGCTAAAGTTTATATTTTTAAATTCAAAGTTCATATAAATAAAAAGATAAATCAGTTATTGCCTTCAAAAATGAAACTTCCACGGACCACCGATATCACTTTTACGCAAATATTTTCAAAATTTCTAGATAAGTGTTAAAATTATGTTGATAAAATGAAATAATTCTCATAATTTTATTTTTAATCTTTTGAAAGATAGCAAGGTGAGCAAAGTTTAAATCAAATTTTAACCTCCTAAACATATTTAAGATTTAAACTTGCATATTCAGACAAAATGAAGTTATTTGAAAATCGTTCGAAAAAAGATTATAGGATATGTTTTCACAAATAATCTCTCCGTTTTTTTCAAAAGAAAATTGATTACATACAAGATAATGATGAGCACGTGTCGTTCTCTGCTTCTTCTAAACTTGTCAGCAAATAAAACGCCAATCCGACTTCTTTTTTAAAAAAAACATAAAGAATAAAAAATGATACACAAATTTTCACATGATGCCAACTAGGGAACCAATAAAATCGTCTCTCTCAGAGGGATAGCTCATACCTCATAGATTATAAAATAGAAGCCTAAGATCACAAGCCTTGCCGTGGCACGTGATATTTTGGCTTCATGCATGGAAAAATCGATGTTTGGTAAATAGCAGTAATATTTGTCTTATCAGCTACTTTTATGATAATTTTCATAAAACAAAATAGTTTTTTTTTTAAACCAATGAATATCATTAAATTAAATTGATAAGGAGTTAAGAAAATCTTCCACTCACACTAGAGACTAAAAATAAAGATAAAAAGAGCATTCACGTTTTTTTATATTCTCTTGAGTCATGATTAGTGATGGCCAACACGGCACGGCCTACCAAACGTCGGTCCATGCGGGCTTGTGGGCCGGCACGACACTGGGTGGGCCGTGCCGTGCTGTGCCCACTTTTTTTAATAAGGGCCCAGCATGCTTTATTTAAGCTCACATGCCTGACATGTTTTTTTAAGCCCACCAGCCTAATAATAATAATAATAATAATAATTTCATAAATCATAATAATAATTAATAAAAATAAAATTACAATTCTAGAATAATAATTACATCTAATTTTATTTGAACTACTACTATTATAATTGCACATAAACTCCATTGAATGAAAATATAATTTTTAATTTATCATAAAAATATTTTGTTCATAATTTTTTTTTACATAAATATGAAAAATATTTCATTCACAAATGAAACATATCTCCATTAACTAGTAACTAAGTTATGATTTCATAAATGAAATATTAATGACGTAAAATTTTTTATTTACCATTTATAAAATCATGATATTTATTTATCCATTTAATAAATTATAAACATTAAAAATTAGAATATTTATTTAAACTAGGACTTGAATTAATTTTAAAAAACCTATGCTAAAAAATATATTAAAAAATTTAATTTCAAGATATAAAATCATGATATTTTATATTTATTTTTCATTAAAAAAATTATGTTGATATACTTGGGCCCACGGGCAGCGTGCTTAGCCCAACAATGAAGCGTGCTTATTATGTGTCTTTTCGCGTGTCATGTTTTGACCCATCTCTAATCGTGCCGTGCTTTTAAGGCCTGCGTGCTTAAAATTCTAGCCCTAACATGGCTCACGTGCGTGCCGTGCCGTGCCTTGTGCCCTACCGAAACGTGCTCTTTTCGTGCCATGCTGCACGAACACATGCCGTGCCCGTGTCGTGCCGTGCCTCGCCTCGTGCCGCTCGGTCCATTGGCCATCTCTAGTCATGATGAATCTGATGACATTAATAAACACAATAAGAGTACTGTAAACATAAAATGTTATATTTACGACTTCTAATAATGTAAATTTAGCATTTGTATAACAAACCCTAAGTTTATGCTCTGACTTGTAAAAATCATTATCCTTAAAAAATTTGTTGCTTCCTTAATTAAAAAATTAATTGTTGATGATATACCCAACATGATTAAAGCTTTAGCAAGAAATTCAGTGCCGTGTAGAGTAGTAGAATGGAATTCTTTTTAGGTTAGATCATAAAAGAAACGATGTTAAAGGAGGAAGTTACAATAATCTCTTTGACATGCGGTTTCTTTAATATTTTTCTGTAAATTGATTCCTTCATCAGTGTAAATGATTAGATAAATTATTGAATGTTTCCTAGAAGGATTTTGTTCACTTTCAAGAAATAGACTATTAATCATTTTAAGGGAAATAAACTGATGCACCCCTAACGTTTAATAAAAAGGACATAAAACCTTCTAACATTTTGAAAAAAAAATTCACATCCCCATTTATTAACAGAAATTGTTTCCTTAAATCATTAAAAGGCTAATATTGTAATTACATACTAATAACGAATAAATTTACCACAAAACCCCCTCAAACAAACACTAATTCAAAGTGTCTTGACGCACACACTCTTTCGGGTTTTTTTTATTTAAATATCCCCAATTTGCCCTTAAATACCAAATTTATACCCTATTACATACATATACCTCACGAAGATAGGAAAAGTAAAAAATAACCTTAAAAAAATCAAGAATCCACACCTTTCTTCCTCTCAGTGCAGGAAGAAGTCTAGTACGAGGTCGGGTAAGTCAAGAATTTAGTTGAGTAAGAATTGAAGATAAGTAAGTTGAGTATATGGTCTAGTAGGAAGTCGAGTAAGCATATTAAATGAGTCGAGTATTAAGTAGAAGTCAAGTAAATATTTTGAACAAGTCAAGTAAAATTTATGTAATTTTTAAAGAGGTCGAGTGTTAAGTCGAGTAAGTACATTGAGTCGAGTATTAATATTTTTAAAGAAGTGAAGTCTAGTAAGTTGAGTATTCAGTAGAGTAAGAAGTGAAGGCAATTGAATAAGTCGAGCAAGAAGTGAAGACAATTGAATAAGTCAAGTATCTAGTCGAGTACGAAGTCTGGTAAGTTGAGCATTCAGTCGAGTAAGAAATGAAGGCAATTGAATAAGTCGAGTATCTAGTCAAGTACGAAGTCGTGTATGAAGCATGATAAGTTGAACATTCAGTCGAGTAAGAAGTTAAGGCAATTGAATAAGTTGAGTATCTAGTCGAGTACGAAATCAGATATGAAGTCTGGTAAGTTGAGCATTTAGTCGAGTAAGAAATGAAGATAATTGAATAAGTCGAGTATCTACTCGAGTATGAAGTCGGGTATGAAGTCTGGTAAGTTGAGCAAGAAGTGAAGGCAATTGCATAAATCGAGTATCTAGTCGAGTAAGAAGTCGAGTAAGTAGATTGAATGAGTCAAGTATTAATTTTTTGTTGGTATTTTATTGAGGCTATTTTTGTACTTTCCCTGATTTTTTAAAGTATATATGTGTAAAATTATAGATTTTAATAGATGGAGGTATATTTTGGGTATTATGAGGGAAACAGGGTATATCCCACGCAATTCCCTCCACTTCTTAACACACACAAACAAAACATGCACACACTTAACACACACGAACAAAACACACACAGATACACACGCACACTTAACATACACAAACAAAATGTGCAATCACTTAACACACGAACCCTTAACACACACATTGTTTCCCGATCTTCGCACCCTTAACACACACACACACACACACATTGTTTCCCCGCTGCTGGTACCGCTAATCCGCCTCCAGGTTGCTTCCACTGATCGCCTTGTCTGAATCTGCTGGTACTGCTTGCGATCGAAACCGCCACTAGTGTATCCTCAAATCCAAGCCACCGCTGTTGGTGCTTCTACTCGGTGTAAGCTACTACTCGTCAATTCGATAATCTTCTGTGATTATCAGAAATCATCTTTGTATCCAAGGTTTTATACGACGATGATGACAGTCATATTTGTTTTTGCTTTTGTTTTTTGTTTTTAGTTTGTAAGATTATTAAAAAAAAATGATTAGGAAGATTTAAGAATTTGGTTGAATGTTGTAATGCCTCGGAAGGTTATTTTTATACGACATGGGCAAATTGGATAATCAAAAATTATTTTTATATGACATTTTGAGGGTATAATGATAATTAGATGTAAAAATTATAATTTCTTTTAAAAGAAACAGTTTCTATTAATAAATGAGGGTGTGAATGTCTTTTTTCAAACATTGGGGGGTTTATGTCCCTTTCATTAAACATTGGGGGTGCGTTAGTCTTTTTCCCTCATTTCAAACTTTACATTTGAAGACCAATCGATCAACATTAGAACCATAACCTCACAATTGTGAGGACATGGGTTGGAGTTCCCACAAAATATTGTGAGAGTGTATTTTCCTTCCTCAATTCTAAGAATAAAAAAACTTTACATTTGAAGAAAACTTTTGGTGGTGTCATCAACTCCATGTCAACAAACTAACACACACACATACATACACCAAACTACAAATTTATTTATCATGGAAAAGATTGTCTACATTTAATAATGTAGATAGGGTGAGCAAATTTTTTGATCCGATTGAGTTTAGATATATATTCAGATTCGGATTTAAATTGCTATTATTTTGGCTTCACCTTACATGTCTGATGAGATATATCTATTTGGTCTAAATGAACTCTCAATAAAAGATATATGGGCGGTTTAAAAATAATTTCTCTTGTGATTGAGTATTTATTGGATAAACCACTAAAAGTGAAGACCTATTTAATTTAAACAATATTTATATATTGAATTTAAACAATGTTTATATATTGAATTGAAAGTATAAATTTTGAATTACCCATCCAGTAAAATGACATTCTTCAAAATATCATCTAAATTATTATAAGCCTCAACTTATTTTATTTCCTTTATTTCAGGGGTGGTGGTATTTTCACCTCACAAATTCTATAAATTCACCACACTTTTAAAAAATAATTACAAAAAGTTCTTATTATTTTTAAAAATTTCAAATAAAGAAGAATTTTGAGAATTAATCAATTAAATTTATCTTAATTCATTGTATTGTGACTTAGATTTTTTAATTATATTTGACTAATAAGATTGTTTTAACCTAAATTTAAATTGACTATTTTATCCTTAAAGGGTAAAAATACCAAAAAATTAATTTAACTTCAAAAACTTTTAATTTTATACATTCATTGTTTCTAAATAGTTAATTCTACTTTATTGGTATGATTATCACTTTTTAATTAAACTAACATAATGTCTTTATGAGAAAATACTTATTAAATTATCAGGCTATTAAATTTATGTCATTTACATGTAAAATATTAAAAATTATTAAACTTTATTTAAGAAGTTAGATTATAAGTTGCAAAATTGAGTACCTAAAATATTCGATATAAGAACTGTTGGACGGTGGGCGCCCAAGATGGGCCGACCCGACCCGACCCACACATGGTAACCACTTGTTGGTTACCATACGCGTTTGGGAGAGGGAAGTTGATTTGTGTTCAACTTCCCAACCGCTGTATATACATGCCATCAAAAATCGCTGCTCTGAGATGTGTTTATTCTTCTTCAAAATTAACAAGATCTTTAAACAATCTGAAAAGGCATATATATATATTGTGACTTGAGGAAGATTTCCGCTCGTGATTTCTTTCCGACCGGTGACGTGATCCAACACTTGTTTATTGTTGTGCAAATTTTAATGTACTCGCAAGCGCACGAATCTATTGTAGTATAGACTAATGGTGACGAGTGTCGATCCCACGAGGAGGTGGATTTTAATTGTGTGTAGAATTAATTTTGTAAATGGGTGATTGGATTTGTGGTGGAAATGATTTAGAATATGCTAAAACTTAAATTAAAATGGCGAGAATAAATTCTAAAGTTGGAATTGAAATGGCGAGAATAAATTGAAGAGAATTCTATTAAAATGATGTACTTGGGTATCTGGATCCGTATCAACATGCATCATAGGCTAAATAATCCTTATTAATGCCAATTAAATCATGAGGGGGGAATCCACACCTCATGAACCGCGCTCTAATCAATATGGTGCTAAGGGCTTATCGTGTCAAATAATAATAACCTTGTACTAGAGGGCCGGTGAAACCAAGGCGGTACTAGACAAGATTAGTATTATTTGTCAACGAGAAGTCAAAACATCCACAAAAACTAGAGGGGAAGAAAAAATAAATTTACCAAATAAAACCCATGACACATGTTGAGATTTCACCTTCAACCCAAGCTTGAAAGAAAATTAGCCACTCATAATTGAACTAGGGGCAAAATGGAAATTTATTAAAATACGAAGAAAATACAAGATGGAGAAGGAATTACAGAAAATGGATCCCAAAAATGGATTTAGAGATATCAAATTAGGGGGGGAAGGCCCCCTTTTTATAGATACATGGAGTAAATCATGGCCATCGGATTAAAAACAGTTTGGACGCTTAGGATTGCGCCACGTCATCAGTCAACAGTCCACGGTTTGACCACGCGGATGAACAGTAACACGGTTTGACTCAGATGAACAGTAATGCGGTTTGACTCGGATGAACAGTAACGCGGTTTGGTTGAAAATAATCCTGTGTGATGCATGTACCGTACGTGAGATTTTTCATCCACTGATATGCTGCCACGTCACCATCAACAGTACATAAGAATTTTAGCCCAACAGGATCGTGACACCTCATCAGTCAATGCCATATCATCGGTCAATGCCACGTCATCGATCCGTCTATGTGAACAGTGTTTTGAACAGCAACGTAGTTAGTACCGTACACGTGAATAGTACCGTACATATGAATAGTGCCATTTTTCCTTTTATGCTCCTCCTAAGGTTTTCGACCGTCCTGAGTTCAAAAGTGATGTCCGTTTTGCCGTCTGATCTCTCCTTTATTGTGAAATGACTATAATGCCCCTAAAATACATAAAATACTTAATTAAAATAAAACACATGTAATTAAATCACAAGAAGGTTAAATACATAAAAGTAAGGGTTGTTAGTAAGACTTGAAATGTAAAATGACGGTTTTCTCCTTTATCAATATGCATTTTCTAACACTCAACACACCCCCCAACCAGCTTATTGCTAGTCCCTAGCAAATAAAGCGAAAACAAAATTCAAATTCAAAATATTTTTTTTTAATAGAAACACTCGTATTTATTCCGTCAGATTAACGATAGCAATCAAATAAAAGTATAAGCATTATCTCCAGTCTAAAGCAACATCACACCCACATCAACCATCCACATGAATCAGCCCAGTAGACTTTGTCATAGCTACTTTCAAGAATGACATGTCAAACCCCAAAATCTCACTGGAAGTAGTGACACTCTCACAAAGAAATTAAAACCAATAAAAATAGTCACTCCAATGAATGGTAATTGAGAGAGAATAATAAAGAAGTGATATCACATGCTCTCACCAAGATGAAATAAATATGCCCTCAGCTTATAAATAATACGAACTCAAGTCAAACAAAAATGCTAGTAAACCCACTTTATTTATCTTTTTTTTTTATTATGCATCACTACATCTTTTTAGCCCATATAACTAGCTTCTACTTCAAACTATAGTTCCCTAAAATCAAGAAGGACTTTTATTAGGACGTAACGTAGGCTAGGGACATGGCTAACAAAGAAGGAAAATAAGGAAAACAAAGTGTATGTTTGAGAAAAATGCAGAGAATTTTTTTTTTTTTGGAAGTTGCAAGGAGAATTTCACCTATTATTTTTATTTTTTTTCTTTTGAAACAACAACTTTTGTTTTTGTTTTTTTTGGCATAACTTTACTGAACAACATAATTATTTATATTTTCTCAAACATAAATAGGTGATGGAACTTATAAGACATTGGGTAATACTCCAAATCGGAGTGGGTCAAGATGATAAGTTGACAAAGAAAAAGGTTTTTTTTTTTTAAAGGCTCAAAAGGGTTAACTATGGATATTTGATAAAAGTGATGGCTAGAAAGGCTCAAACGGATCAAAGATGACCTTTCCATCGTCTTTTAGGGCTCTAAATAATCTTCCATATCTACTAGTTAGATGGGCCTCCAAATGTAGCAACACACTCTTTTTTCTTTTTTTTTCTTTTTTTTTATTTTACAATTTTTTTTAAGGGTTAACTCAAAAGCAATTTAGAGATCGTGTGTAAAATAATAAACTGCTAAGCTGTATAAAGAGTGGGCAAAAGGGTTATTCTCCAAGAAAAATAATAGGCTCAAAAACTCACTTGGTACTTATTATGACATGTTCATTCCTTCAAGCAACTCACATTTGTCTCCGACATCAACATGTAAAGTAGCAAATATAGCGTAACATCATTTAAGACCAAAGATAATACAAATACTAAAATTTGAAATTAATCATGTCATCCAATGTTAAAACAAATCACAATTTTTTTTTAAACAACATTCTACCCCCCAACCTATTCTAAACATGAAAGCAAAATATGCATGCAGAAATGTGAAAATGATGTATAAAAACTAATTAGAAAAGTTACACGTAAAATGATAGAAAACAAAAATGATTTTTTTTTTTAAGAAGATGCGTTTCTAGAGGAACTACACTCCATATTCAGTCATCTTCGACTCAAAAGTTGGAAAATGTATATTTATAGAGGAGAAATTAAAAAGAAGAAAAATAAACATAAACACATAATAAAAAAAAAGAAAATGTCTGAATTTTTTTTAAGTTTTTTTAAAATTTTTTTTAAAACGATGAAGATGCGTTTCTAGAGTCACTACACTCTATATTCAGCCATTTTCAACACAAAAAGTTAGCAACAGTTAGTTTCTACAACAAAAAATTAGTAAAAACTTAACAAAAATTCCACAATTGTCGATTATTCCCTCCCCCTAACCAGAACGAAACATTGTCCTCAATGTTTGAAATGAAAGAAGTAGAGTTTAGAAGACATCACCTGGGTGGTGCAACACAGAAAACAATATTTACAAGCGGAGAGTTAAATCTAATTTGTACTTCTTACTGCGGCTACTGTTACCATCATTATGTGGATGCTCCAACACAAAGGTCCAGGGGTCTGGCTCCGGTTTATAAGCTTGTAACAGATCAAGTAGCTCATTAGCAGTGTGAGCACAAATAAAAAGTTTTTTAACATTAGAAGGAATGAAATAGTTTTTTATTGCATGGTTAAGAAATGCGATAAAGCCATCATAAAAGTTATTGACATTTAACAAACCGATGGGTTTCTGGTGGATGTGCAGATGGGCCCAAGATGCTAGTGTGATAAGTGCCTCTAGTGTTGCAAGATCTCCTGGAAGGAAAATAAAAGCATCAGCATGATTAAGCATTTCAATTATTCTTTCTTGCATACCTGAGACGACTAACTCTTCTCCAGTTGATGAGTCAGACGAACTGCCCAATGGTTTTAGGACTCTTGGGATGATGCCTAACACTTGACTTCCTCTGATAAAAGCTGCTTCTGAGACCATTTTTGATAACCCTCGGTTACCTCCTCCATACACCAAGTGTAATTTTCTCGCTGCTATGCTTCGACCAAGATCTATAGCTGCCTCAACGAACTCTTTATGTTTGTCATAGGTAAATCCAGAAAGCACACAAATGTTCTTGAATTGTCTATTGAGAGTAGCTGCCATTGTAATACTTCTCGAAAATAATTTGTGAGTGCTTGACAAAAAGGAAATCACATTTAAGAATCTCGGTGATAGTGGGTCATGGTTGTGTATGAGGTAATATGTCAGTGTCAAATAACGCGTAAAGCACGTGGCTCGCAAGTCAAAAAGAAAACAGTAAAAAGGAAAAAGCAAACAGTAATAAAATTATTAAAGACAATAATGCAAACAATAAGACAATAGTGAAATAAAATAACAATAAAGTAAAAGGATATTTACAGGTAGTTGCGACTGTGGCTCACATCTTCCTCTGGTTTTACGTCCAGAAACGGCTTGAACGCCTTCTATGGGTCGAGGATAGGCTTCCTATCCAGTTTTCTTATAAATTGGCAAACAGGGTCGTTTATAGTCAGATTCCCGAGACTATATCGTGCATGCTCTTTCTGGAATAATGGCCATAACTGAAGAATCGCTCCTTGCACATATCCACTGGAATGCGTTTCAAAAGACAAAAGGATATCATCCAATGACTCCTTATTCAAGCCATCCCTAATGAATTGAATCTTATCTTCCCTGTTATTAGACATCATTCCTAAAGAACATGGGTTTTTATTGCAACTCATTCTGGCACACTTATGACAAGCAACAGAAATTTTTCGAGCTCGTCGTTTTCTTGCATAATGTCCTTTACCACAACCAGGCATGTATGCAATAAATTTTGGAGGTAACTCACCTGCCGATCGTACTTTAGCCTCGATTAACCAACGGATGTCAGCAGGTATGTTATTCCTCATGAGTAATCGCATGCATTCGGACCGAGCTTTATAGATCGTAAGGAGGGCATTCTGAGGAAGTGAAGGGAATCGCTTGTGAAGTTTCGCTAGAATCTCGTTTCTGTCCATACCTTTGCCTCAGAATATCAGTTATTATGGGAAACTGAAGTAACCGACTTGATTGTCACGGAGTACCGTTATCCGCCACTTCACCGGGGTAACAAACTAAAGCACACAAACAGAAAAACAAATTAAAACACACAAAGAAAATTAAAATCGTCCTCTTATTGAATTTACCTTAAGCTTCAACTGGATGTCGTAAACACTTCTCTCAATGTCTCTGAGTTGGCTTTCTAAACCCTCAACATAGGCTACTAACTCTGGTGGTTGTAGAGCCCAAATGCGATGTGTTTTACAAAATTGAATCTGCCTTTTGAGATGAGTTTTGACACGTTGAAGTGGTTTAAGAATGTTCAGGAGGAACGGTCTAAGTAAGGTACTCATGATTAAAAACGATAAAAGAAAACTTAATGGTAAAATAAATACACTTATGCAAAAATAATTTCAATTAGCAAGAGAATAATAATAAAAAGAAAGAAAGAAAAATCAAATCAACGAAAAGAAAAAAAAATCAATTCAAATTTGGTGGGTCACTCAAATTTATTTCGGTGTCTTCTCCATGTGGTTGGTACTCTAGATATGGCTTTAATCTTTGACCATTAACTTTAAACGTGACACCGTTCTTTGGGTCCTTAATTTCAATTACCCCATGTGGAAAAACAGTATGTACAATAAATGGGCCAGACCAACGAGAGCGTAACTTACCTGGGAATAGGTGCAAGCGAGAATTGAATAAAAGCACTTTCTGACCTGGAGTGAACGATTTTCTCATAATTTGCTTATCATGGAAGACTTTCATTCGTTGCTTGTAAATCTTGGCATTTTCGTATGCATCATTGCGAATTTCTTCAAGTTCTGCCAGCTGTAATCTTCTTTCTGAGCTGGCTTGCTGCATGTCAAAGTTGAATTTCTTGATGGCCCAATACGCACGATGCTCGAGTTCCACAGGTAGGTGGCAAGCTTTTCCATACACTAGCCTGTAGGGTGACATCCCAATCGGGGTCTTGAAAGCCGTTCTATATACCCATAAGGCATCATCAAGTCTTAATGACCAATCTTTTCTGTCCGGCCTCACCGTCTTTTCTAATATGTGCTTTATTTTTCGATTGGAGATCTCAATTTGGCCACTGGTTTGCGGATGATACGGGGTCGCCACTTTGTGTGTGATTGAATACTTTGTCAAAAGAGCTTTGAATGCTTTGTTACAAAAGTGGGCACCACCATCACTGATTATTGCTCGAGGGAATCCAAAGCGTGAGACAATATTGCTTTTCAAAAATCCTATCACCACCTTGTGATCATTGGTTCTACATGGAATTGCTTCTACCCATTTCGATACGTAGTCAACAGCAACCAATATGTATTGATGGTCAAAAGACGGGGGAAAGGGTCCCATGAAGTCGATACCCCATACATCAAAAATCTCAACCACTAAAATTGGATTTAGTGGCATCATATTCCTTCGCGTAATGCTCCCCATTCGTTGACACCTATCACATGAAGAACAGAAAGTGTAAGCGTCTCGAAATATAGTTGGCCAATAGAAACCACATTGTAAAACTTTAGTTGCTGTTTTCTTAGCACTGAAATGACCTCCACAAGCTTGTTCATGGCAGAATGAAAGGATATTCGGAATTTCACTTTCTGGGACGCATCGTCTAACAATTTGGTGTGCACAATACTTGAACAAATACGAGTCATCCCAAAAGAAATTCTTTATTTCTGCAAAGAATTTAGCCTTGTCTTGCTTGGTCCAATGCTCTGGAAGTTTACCTGTAACAAGATAATTAACTATATCAGCATACCAAGGTAATACTTCCACATTAATTAATTGTTCATCTGGAAATGACTAATTCAATATTAATGGCTCTGTAATTGTGTCAAAATGGAGACGAGAGAGGTGGTCCGCCACAACATTTTCTGTCCCTTTCTTACCTTTGAATTCCAAGTCAAATTCCTGCAAAAGTAACACCCAACGAATTAGTCTAGCTTTTGCATCTTTCTTTGTGAGAAGATATTTAAGAGCAGCATGATCTGTGAATATAATTATTTTACAACCAATGAGATATGATCGAAATTTTTCCAATGCAAACACTACTGCTAGCATTTCTTTTTCAGTAGTTGAATAGTTCAACTGTGCATCATTTAATGTCATACTAGCATAGTAAATAACGTGGGGAATTTGATCAACTCTTTGTCCTAATACTGCTCCTACTGCATAATCAGATGCATCACACATTAGCTCAAATGGTAAGCTCCAGTTTGGGCCCTGAATGATGGGTGATGATGTCAACAACTGTTTTAATTTTTCAAACGCCATAAGACATGAATAATTAAAGATAAAAGGTACATCCTTACCAAGTAAATTGCATAAGGGTCTAGAAACTTTGCTAAAATCTTTAATGAAACGTCTATAGAAACCAGCATGCCCAAGGAAAGATCTTACTTCTCTGACTGTTTTGGGTGGAGGAAGATTAGAAATGAGATCCACCTTGGCTTTGTCAACCTCAATACCTTTGCTTGAAATGATGTGACCGAGAACAATACCTTGTTTTACCATAAAATGACACTTCTCACAATTTAAGACCAAGTTCTTCTCGATACATCTCTGCAGAACTAGTGTTAGATGATGCAAACATTGATCAAACGAGTCACCAAAGACAGAAAAGTCATCCATAAAGACTTCAAAAAATCGTTCAACCATATCAGAAAAAATGCTTAGCATGCATCGTTGAAATGTAGCAGGTGCATTACATAATCCAAATGGCATCCTCCTATATGCAAAAGTGCCAAAAGGGCAAGTGAAAGTAGTTTTCTCTTGATCTTTTGGTGTTATGGGAATCTGATTATATCCTGAGTAGTCATCTAGAAAGCAATAAAATTCATGGCCTGCTAATCTATCAAGCATTTGATCGATAAATGGTAAAGGAAAATGGTCTTTACGTGTGACAGAATTCAACTTTCTATAATCAATGCAAACACGCCATCCTGTAGTTACTCTAGTGGGTATCAATTCATTATCAGCATTGGTAACTACTGTGACTCCTGACTTTTTGGGGACAACTTGTACAGGACTGACCCATGAACTATCAGAAATTAGGTAAATGATACCTGCGTCTAATAGCTTAAGGACTTCAGTTCTAACAACTTCTTTCATATTAGGATTTAACCGACGTTGCATTTCCCTAGTAGATTTAGCATTTTCATCAAGGTGAATGTAATGCATGCAGTCTACTAGATTTATACCTTTTATGTCTGCTATGGTCCATCCTAATGCTCCTTTGTGCTCTTTTAAAACATCCAACAACTTACCTTTTTGTTCGTCATTGAGGGATGATGAGATGATTACTGGCAGAGTGCTTTCTTCTCCCAAAAATGCATATTCCAAAGTGTTGGACAATGGTTTGAGCTCGAGTTTCGGTGGTGATTCTGATGATGGGATGAGTTTCTTCTCTGATGGTGCTAGTTGCTCAACTCTTGACTTCCATTTATTAGTGTCCATAGATGGTGCTGAGTCAAGCAGGGCGTTGGCCTCATTGACCGATCTGTCAATATCAAAATCCAAACCAAAGTAAGTTAAACATGTTTGTAAAGGATCATCACTAAGGTTTGAAAGACAAGTGTCATCAACTAATGCTTCAATTAAATCCACATCAACAATTCCATTATCTGCACTGTGAGGTTGTTTGGCAATGTTAAAAATGTTTAGCTCCATAGTCATGTTGCCGAAGGACAACTGCATATTTTCAGTCCTACATTGAATGTGAGCATCCGCAGTTGCCAAGAAAGGTCGGCCTAGAATAATGGGGATGTGCTTCCTTGAATCCTGTATTGGTTGAGTGTCAATTACAATGAAATCAACAGGAAAATAAAACTTGTCTACTTGGATAAGCACGTCCTCCACAATGCCACGAGGTATTTTCGTGGACCGATCTGCAAGCTGTAACACCACTGGAGTTGGGTGTAATTCTCCAAGTCCAAATTTCACAAATACTGAATAAGGCAACAAATTTACACTAGCTCCTAAATCCAACAAAACATTCTCAATTGTGTGGTTCCCTATGCTACATAAAATAGTGGGGGAGCCTGGGTCTTTGCATTTTAAAGGAATTTTGTGTTGGAGTATAGAACTAATATTTTCTGTTAAAAATGCCTTCTTTTGAACATGCATATTTCTCTTTTTAGTACAAAGGTCTTTAAGAAACTTGGCATAAGATGGAACTTGCTTAATAGCATCAAGCAAAGGGATATTAACACTTACCTGTTTGAAGATTTCAAGAATCTCACCTGTGGATTTTTCCTTTTTGCCTTTAGCTAACCTCTGAGGAAATGGAGCTTTCGGAACGTATTCTCATGGGTTGGTTTCTTCTTTCTCCTCCGGTGATGATTCCTCAACATTCACAGGTACAATTTGATTTTCTTTTGTCACCGGCATCTCCACTTTGTTGTCGACTTCTTTTCCTTTTCGCAAGGTCATTACTGTTTTGACTTCTCCATACTGCTGTGGTGAACCGGTACTTGCTTCATGTATTCCTTTAGGATTAGGCACTGGTTGACTTGGAAATTTGTCTTTCTCAACAGTCATTGCCAAGGTCTGAACTGAAAAAGCAAGTTGTCCCACCATCTTCTCGAGGCTTGAAACTGATTGGGCTTGTGAGTTGAAGCCCGCTCTCAATTCATTTCGTAGTCCATCAATTGTGCGGTTCTGTTGCTCAATCGTAGAGTGAGTAAGATTCTTGAGATTTTGGAATGCATCCTCCCATGGTCTGGGTTGAGAGTAGTTCTGATTTTGATTGTATGGTCTAAATGGGGGCTGAGAGGCTTGAGGAATTTGCGAAATTGGTTGCATTGGTGGAGCTGGAGCTGTTGGTCCATTATGTTAGAATCCTTGAGACCATGAAAAATTGGGGTGGTCTCTCCATCCAGGATTATATGTGTTGGAGTATGGGTTGTAATTCGATGGTTTTCTTATTACACCTATGGCATTGGCTTGATCTGAGTATGAGTCATGGTCATGTGATTCTGTTGATTTAGCAGTCGATAACGATGCTATTTGTCGAGCAAGACCTTCAACCATCTCCTTGACTTCTTTGATTCCTGAAGTTGATTCGCCAATTTGAACCTCATTCACTCCTTTAATTCTTCTAGTAGTCCTGAGTGATCGACTCCGTTGTTGGGAATTATCTGCTTGTCGCTGGAAGAATTCCCAAATTTCTGATGCACTTTTTGACATTAGCTCTCCTCCACTTGTTGCCATTAGCCATTCTTGCACATTTGGTAGTAATCCCTCCAAAAAGTATTGGCATTGGTGCCATTTCTCGTACCCATGATGTGGACACTTCAAGAGTAGCCCATTAAATCGCTCCCATGTCTCGAAAAACTGCTCGTCCTCTCTCTGAGTAAACTCTGAGATTTCCCTGCGAATAGCATTAGTTTTATGCACTGGGAAATATTTATTCAAAAATTTTGTTACCATTTGTTCCCATGATGAAATGCTATTAACAGGCAACGTATTTAACCATGAACGAGCTCTATCCTTTAAAGAAAATGGGAATAGTCTAAGTTTAACATCATCATCTGAAAAATTCTCATATTTGAATGTTTGACAAATGGCATGAAAATCATTCAAATGATTATATGGATCCTCATTTTCTAGGCCATAAAATGTAGGGAGACAATTTAACACACTAGGTTTTAATTCAAAACTCCTAGCAGCTACATTTGGGTATCTTATGCATGACGTGCTCAAATTAGCTAAGGGACTAAAATAGTCCTTAAATGGCCTCTCCTGTGGTGCTTGTAAATCCATTTTATTTTTAACGTGTTTGTGTGTGCGAAGTGTTTTTTCTAATTTAAGGTCTATAGGTTCAAGATTAGGTAATAATGACCTACGACCATGCATGCAAAATAAATAAAATAAAAATAAAGATGCAAACAAAACAAAAAATAAAGATGGGAACAAAATAAATAAAAATAAAGAAGAGGGAGAAATTACGATACTAACCTTATTACGCTGTTACAACCTTTCTATAAAAATACACAAAAAATAAATACGTGAAATAAATTAACTAAAAATTAAATTAATAAAATAAACAAAAAATTACAAAGAAAGAAAAAAAATAAATTGAAAATTAAATTACAAAATTTTAAAGAAGAGAAAAAGAAAAGAAATACTAACCTTTAATTTTAGATTCACTTTTTTTTTCTTTTTTTTTCTTTTTTTTTAAAGAAAAAAATACAAGAAAACAATTAAAATGGAATTATTCACAAAAATTAATTATATGAATTAAAATTACTTACCTCCCCGGCAACGGCGCCAAAAACTTATTGTGCAAATTTTAATGTACTCGCAAGCGCACGAATCTATTGTAGTATAGACTAATGATGACGAGTGTCGATCCCACGAGGAGGTGGATTTTAATTGTGTGTAGAATTAATTTTGTAAATGGGTGATTGGATTTGTGGTGGAAATGATTTGGAATATGCTAAAACTTAAATTAAAATGGCGAGAATAAATTCTAAAGTTGGAATTGAAATGGCGAGAATAAATTGAAGAGAATTCTATTAAAATGACGTACTTGGGTATCTGGATCCGTATCAACATGCATCATAGGCTAAATAATCCTTATTAATGCCAATTAAATCATGAGGGGGGAATCCACACCTCATGAACCACGCTCTAATCAATATGGTGCTAAGGGCTTATCGTGCCAAATAATAATAACTTTGTACTAGAGGGCTGGTGAAACCAAGGCGGTACTAGACAAGATTAGTATTATTTGTCGACGAAAAGTCAAAACATCCACAAAAACTAGAGGGGAAGAGAAAATAAATTTACCAAATAAAGCCCATGACACATGTTGAGACTTCACCTTCAACCCAAGCTTGAAAGAAAATTAGCCACTCATAATTGAACTAGGGGCAAAATGGGAATTTATTAAAATACGAAGAAAATACAAGATGGAGAAGGAAT
Organism: Citrus sinensis; assembly: GCF_022201045.2. NCBI lineage: Eukaryota > Viridiplantae > Streptophyta > Magnoliopsida > Sapindales > Rutaceae > Citrus > Citrus sinensis. Next base: position 8,706,014 of record NC_068563.1, on the reverse strand, counting down.
TACAGAAAATGGATCTCAAAAATGGATTTAGAGATATCAAATTACGAGGGGAAGACCCCCTTTTTATAGATACATGGAGTAAATCATGGCCATCGGATTAAAAACAGTTTGGACACTTAGGATTGCGCTACGTCATCAGTCAACAGTCCACGGTTTGACTACGCGGATGAACAGTAACACAGTTTGACTCGGATGAACAGTAATGCGGTTTGACTCGGATGAACAGTAACGCGGTTTGACTCGGATGAACAGTAACGCGATTTGGTTGAAAATAATCATGTGTGATGCATGTACCGTACGCGAGATTTTTCATCCACTGATATGCTGCCACGTCACCATCAACAGTACATAAGAATTTTAGCCCAACAGGATCGTGACACCTCATCAGTCAATGCCACATCATCGGTCAATGCCACGTCATCGATCCGTCTATGTGAACAGTGTTGTGAACAGTAACGTAGTTAGTACCGTACACGTGAATAGTACCGTACATATGAATAGTGCCATTTTTCCTTTTATGCTCCTCCTAAGATTTTCAACCGTCTTGAGTTCAAAAGTGATGTCCGTTTTGCCGTCTGATCTCTCCTTTATTGTGAAATGACTATAATGCCCCTAAAATACATAAAATACTTAATTAAAATAAAACACATGTAATTAAATCACAAGAAGGTTAAATACATAAAAGTAAGGGTTGTTAGTAAGACTTGAAATGTAAAATGACGGTTTTCTCCTTTATAAATATGCATTTTCTAACACTCAACATTTATTCCTCTGCATAATTCGAAAAAGGTAAGGCCTATTGACTTCCTTTTAGAATTTCTTTCGAGAACACATATTTTTTCGGACAAATGGGTCATTTTATGTCATAAAGTAAAATAATTAAATAGAACTTATATTAAAGCTACTTTAATAGTAAAAAAAATTAAGTAAGACAAAAAATATAAGAATGATTTAATTGATTAATTATATATATACTTTTTGTTGATTTGTATTTATTAGAAAAATGTGTATTTATTGTAAATATTTATTGGAAGTGGGGGGTGGGTTTACACAAATAATGGGGTGGAAATATCCCAACCCTTATTTTAGTTCAAAACAATTAAAAATAAAGGCGGATTAATTTATATTAGGAGTCTATTAAGAAAATGAGTGCGAACAGAAAAATTGGATATTCAAATTGTTCCAATTTTTAGAGATTGTCATTTATAAGAAAGATAATCTAAAAATAACCAGTAAATTGACAATATTTAATGGGAATTTAGAATGTTAGTACCCACTATTCTTATTAAAAAAATTTTAAATTGTGATACTGTTATTGGGCCGGCCCGCCATTGTGGAATTAACTCCTGAATCCGACAAACGAACAAGACACAATAAGAGGAAGAAGAAGCATTCAATAACATTAAATCAAAATTGGTTACTTTGTCAAACACTCAGTTTATGTGCCCACACTCTGGTACCTTCAGCAAAATTGCTGCGTCAAATTTATTATTTTAAGAAAACAAATTGAAACAGTACAAGAGAGTGCGATCGTATCAGGGTTCGCAAAATTCTTGGAATCTTGATTGGAATTTGGGAATCCTGTCCGTTTGGGACAAGATTCGATATAAAATTTTATCTTAATTTCAATTTAGGTCGGAATTTAGAACTTAAAACTATCCTAAAATGTGAATTTTCAAAAATGTATTATAAGTCAATTTAATGAACCACAAGATTTAGAGTAATGATACAGCCACAAACTCTTGTACAAATTTATTTTGTACAAACTGATGTGGCATTAATTCATTGGTTGAATGAAAATATAAATTAATAAAAACAAATCATGTGGGCCAAGTGATATTTAATTCAACCAATCTTATCATGCCACATCAGTTTGTACAAAATAAGTTTGTACAAGAGTTTGTGACTGTATCATTATTCCAAGATTTAACATATCAGTCTTATGGGTGTGGCAAGTTATTTTGATAAATAATACATATGACATGTCAGTAATACGTGGATAACATGTCGGTTATATTTATATGTTATGTCGTTTATAACTGAATGTGCAACATACAACAAAAAACTCATGTCGTTTAAAATAATTCAAGATCTCGATCTGGTCAGGATCCGAACATATTTTCGTCTCAATTTACTAACCGAGACAAAATTTGAAACATATTTTTTGTGTCGATTGATAATTAGGATAAGATCAAGATCGGCAAATTTCGGCCAGGCTGTTCCCGTGCCAATCCTAGACCATACTAAGTGCGTTTGGGTGAGAATAGTCAGTCTTCCAGTAGCACCTTCTTAAAAGAAATTGAAACTTACAAGAAATAATTAAAATCTAACCACTCTCACCAACTCAACGACTTTCTCCATGAAGTATAAATGAAGTTACAATTTTATTATACATGGAGAAAAATGTACAAAGTGTTTTAAATAAGTAAGCAAAGAATTGATTGATCCTAAATCAAATAAATTGAATCAAAACAAAACCTACCAAGAACCTTCTCATCTGAGTGCTAAATGGCAGACATTAAAACAGCAAAAAGAAAAATAAATTGAACCAAAAGTAAAACTCAATCAACGTGTATTTAAAAGTGCTGCGGATGAAGAAGCGACAGAAGATGAAGTTGACTGTGAGGTAATGGTGTTGTAACTATAGCTTGATGATGAACGCTGGTTTTGGCCTTCATTAGAATCAGTACTATAAATGGTTAGCATATTCACCGGTGGAGAGAGATACGTCGGCACCGGCATCTTTGGCGGCAGAGCGGGTAATGGAGCTTCAAAATTGAGCACATGAATCACCTGCCTTATTGAAGGCCTGAGGTTTTCATCCGGGTGAGCACACCACAAGCCAACAATCATCAAACGCTCGATCTGTTGCCCATCAAAATCTCTGCATAGTCTTGGATCCACTGCTTCGAGCAGCCTTCCGTTTCCATAGAGATCCCAAACCCACTGTAGCAAAGAGACTTGGCCCTGCGGCGCCTTTGGGTTGATTGGTTTTCTCCCACAAGCGATTTCTAAAGCCACAATGCCAAAGCTGTAGACATCAGATTCTTTGCTAGCCTTGCCTGTTGTGGCACATTCAGGTGCCATGTACCCCATTGTGCCAGCCAAGACTGTTGTTTGAGACCCTTTGGCATGTTCTACAAGCCTAGCCAATCCGAAATCTCCAATCTTGGCATTGAAGTTTGAATCTAACATAATGTTGCTTGATTTTATATCTCTATGGACCACACATTGCTCCCATTCTTCTTGCAAGTAGAGCAACCCTGAAGCCAGGTCTTGAGCAATTTTGTACCTGAACTCCCATGTTAACAAGCTATTTTCTTTGAAAAGATGGGAATCCAAGCTGCCATTAGGCATGAATTCATAAACAAGCAAGAGTTCCTTTTTCTCATGACACCAACCCAGTAGTTGCACCAAATTCCTGTGCCTCAACCTGCTAATAATCTTCACCTCAGATGCATATTCCTTTATCCCCTGTTTTGACCCTTGTGACACTCTTTTAACAGCGATATACGAGTTGGTTTCCCTCAAAAATCCTTTATAAACACCACCAAAACCTCCCTGTCCTAATTTCTGATCATCATTGAAATCATTTGTCGCTAGAGCCAAATCCTTATACGGAAACCTCTTCGGTCCTGCTCCTCTTTCAAATTCATCATCAATGTACTCGCTGAATCCTTGATTGTCTTCTTGATCACCCTCTTTTCTCTTCCTCCCAATGCCGGCAAGCCAAATGATCAAAACCAACCCACCAACCAAAACCCCTCCACCAAGACTCAATCCCACAACCAGAGCTGTTCTGTTTTTCTTCTTCTTTTTGGATTAGAGACAGGATTAGTAGTCTCATCATCCATTTCTAAACTTGAATTAAATTCCCACGAGTAAATGCTAAATATCGCGAAATCTACTCCAGTCGCCATTGAGAAACCAAAAGTGACAAACTCAGGTAAATGTTGCCTTAAATCAACCTGATAATCAAGTCCTTGCATCACTACTAAATTATTTCTAAAGCCCGTGAAAGCAACACTCAAATTATGAGTACTAGAATTATAACTAATCCATGCCTCGTTTCTTCTCCCACTTTTAACATCACTCGACCAATATACATTTTTCTTTGATTGCACAGAGTTGATATCGATACCAACATGTGAAAAAGTAGGATCCCAGCTGTTGACATAGACATCAAATTCAACTGCAACAAATGGGATCGATGAGTTCAGTGGCTCGTTGTCTTTTGTAAGACCGAATGATCCACCACCTTTGTTGGTAGGAATTTTTGAACCTTGCGGCGCAAGAAAGAAGGCCAACCCATCTGCATAGTAAGATCTGTTTCCAGAATCAATAACAAAGGAGAAATGAGTGGTGAAGTCTGTGAGATTGCCGGTCGCCTTGTCCCAAAGGCGCATGCTTTGGTTGTATGTGGCGCGGCCAGCAGTCTCGCGATTTGCCGGCAGCTGAATGACGCGGTTGCTGTCAGGGTAAGCTCTCTCGTACGTTATGTTATCATCATATTGAGGACTGAAACTGGTATAGTTGAAGGTTAATGCACTTGCCAAAGGGATTATAGTTAAACAAAATGATATGGTGATTGTGAAGAAACTAAGAAGAAGAGGGCTGTTGCTGCTACAAGTGTTGCAGATAGCCATTTTTGGAAGAGAGGCAGGCTATGCCATTACCAAAATGTTCGGATGAACATCTGAATATATATATCAAATTGACACAAAGTCTTGTAGCAGGTTTCATAAATAATAACCTTTAATTTGTCAAAGGTTTTTATTTTTATTTTTCCAACAGACTTTGTCAAATATTGACTGAGATGGTTGAAAACTCAAGCAATCAAATATCGATAGTATTAGCCGGTCAAGATGTCGTCTTAAATTAATTGTAATTCATATTAAATTCAGGTTATATAAAGTTTTTAAAATAAAAAATTGATAACAAATGGTTTTTTTTTCTTTTAAAGATTTATTTTCTAGGGTGGCAATTGATCTGTTTCGTTTGTTTTAAAAACAGAGATACAGAACTGTTTGCAATAGACCTCCATCACATCCACCAGGATCACCACAATTGATCCTATCATACTGATTGCTTTTGAATATCACACGTAGCAACAACTGTTTAAATAAGATTTTGGATTCAGTGTTGATATGAGCTTTTTATTGAGTTTTTATAATTTTGTGATTGAGTGATTATTGGATAATAAATAACATAAATGAACACATAATATAAAATTATTAAAAAATTAGCTTAACTCAAATGAACACCCAATGTTACAGAATTCGGAATCAACGAAAGCTTTCTGTAGTTTGACATCACACTTACCCCTTTGTGCTGTATCATTATTTCTATAAAATATCATAAAGTCTTGTGGTGCTCATGTAGCCACGCATAAGTCATTTACTTTGTCAACTAATAAGACTAGATTTCCATCGTCAAATATTTATCCTCTCTTAGGCATTCCTTTTACCAATTTTCATTAACTTTTAAGGATTTATTTATATGTATCATTAATGAAATTAAATGGTTAAAATTTTATTTTAATTAATTTTAACCTAAATAGAAATCAAATTCACGTGCGATCTCTAGAAATCAAACTCATGTTAAATTCTTTCCCTCTTAACTCTTTTTACTTTGACGCTGATCTCTAGCAAATTATAATTGAAAAAAAAAGCACAAATTAGAAAAAAAGATCGACAATAAAGTTTGTATCATAATTTCAAATTTTTATTTTGTTTATTTTTTCTTAATGTTTATCTTCTTTATTTGTCCTTTGTATTGTTCCAGACTTACTGATATAGCTTTAGAAAGGTTGAGTGATTTGGATGGAAGCCTAGGCTTGAAATAGAATTTGAATTGAGCAATTGGCATATGATTTCTACAGTAAATATGCACTTCGTAGATTTTGTCAAATCATGCGGACAGGGGGAGAACGGCGAGCGATGATATCAACTTTTGGGGGCTTAATCATGGCCTTGAACTTTCAAGTTTTGAAGGTGGATTTTGAAATTTGGAGTATTGGTATTAAGTTTTCTTTTGAATTATGTTGATCTTCCCATCGTAGAAAAAAAGAATCTTAGTAACGTAACAAGTATGTCTCTTGTTATCCGAAAAAATATGTGGATATAATAAAAAAAATATTACTATAAAATAAAATAAAGAAAGTTCCGTAAATTATTTTTAATGTCAAATAAAATTATTTAATATTATTAATCTGTCAAATAGATAGTACTAGTATTAAAATATATCTGACAGTTAATAATATTAAAATAATTTTTATAACATTCAAATGATGTTATATACTATTTTACAAGTTACGTTTGTATCTATTATTAAAGGTTAAAGTTAATTTTTGGGTTATTATAATCAATGGTATAGCAGTAAAAAAATTGGCATGCGTAATCATTGATGAAACCAATAAGTATATGTGGATCTTGGATCCTCTCCTGACCTAATATAATATAACCTTTATAAATTAATAGTATTGGAACTATATAAAAATTTATTAATTAAAAAAGTACTAATTAATCTAACAACTTGTGTTAAAATATGCATAATGTTAAGATTGATTTCCCTTAATTTATGTAATTGATTTATGTCTCTTTTGACTTTCTGTATTTATTTTATTTGCAATCCCTTTGACATAGGAATTAGATATTAGATTTATTCATTACCTTATATAGCTTATTAGCCTTGTTATATATTCATGTAATAACTTCCTGTAAAGATAAGAAATGAGGAATCTTCTTCACTTTTTCAAGGTATCAGAGCGTTGATCCTAACGCCTCTGAAACAAAGCTTCCGCAACTCTTTTCTATGGTAGATACTGATTCTACTAGTGTTATCCAAACTATTTCCACTACAAATTCTAGTGTTGGTCAAGGAACTCAAACGCTTATTGATCAAGTCATGTCTATTCCATCCATAAATCCATCTGATCCACTCTTCATTCATGCCTCTGACCATCCAGGGATGATGCTTGTTCCAAAGGTTCTTGATGGAACCAACTATGCTATGTGGAGGCGATCAATGTTGGTAAGTCTTAGTGCCAAAAACAAATTGGGGTTTATCAAAGGAACCATACCTACACCAAATGAGACCGATGCTATATATTAAATATGGCAACACTATAATGATATGGTTCTCTCTTGGATATTCAACTCATTAAGTCCAGACCTTGCCAACAATGTTCTCTACGTGGAAACGCCTTCAGAAATTTGGGCAGATCTACAAGAACGCTTGTCACAAGGTGATTTTTCTCATCATTATCAGGTTCAACGCCTCATCGTTGAATTGAAACAAAACCAAGATTCCATTTTCACTTATTACACCAAAATAAAGACCTTGTGGGATGAATTGAAGATGTGTACCCCACATGTTCCTTGTACTTGTGGAGGGATGAAACATCTAAATGATAGAGATGAAAAAGTGAGGCTCGGACAATTTCTTATGGGCTTGAATGAAACATATTCAGCTATTAGGGGGCAAATTATGCTGATACAACCTTTACCAACAGTCAAGAAAGCATATTCTCTTCTTTGTGAGGAAGAAAAGCAACAAGGGCTAGTTGAACACAAGGGAATAGATCAGACTCAAGCCATGAATGTCAAAACTCAGTCAAATTTTAAACAACAAGGATCTGATTCCCAACGCTAGTCCAACTCTTGTTTGCCAAAGAAACCGCTCTTGTGCACTTACTGTGATGGCACCACTCATACAGTAGACAAATGTTACTATTTGATTGGTTTTCCTATTGGACACAAGTTTCATGGAAAGGATGTTCAACCACCGAATCGAATCCGTAAATTTGCTGCAAATCAAATAGGAACTGAATCCTCTCAAGCATCCATAAAGGCAGTTCAAACATTTGATTCATCACTTTAATTTACTCCCAAAGAATTGTCACAAATTAAAGCCTTCTTCAGAAACAGTGAAAATCATCCTCGTGCAAATTATCCAAGTATCTTTACTCCTTTTTGTTTATCATCCACCTTGTAAAATTTTAATTCAATGAATTGGATCATTGATAGTGGTGCTACAAATCATATAGCCACTTTATTCACATGTAAAACCTCTCCTCCTATGACTTCTCAAGTCTCTTTACCAAATGGCTCTCATGCTAAAATTACAAGTATTGGGTCAGCTCATCTATCAAACAACTTATATGTTAAAAATGTTCTATGTGTACATTCTTTTCATGTGAATCTTTTATCTGTTAGTCAACTCACATCAGCTTCAAATTGTTCCATTCACTTTTTCCCTACCTTTTGTGTATTGCAGGACCTAGCTACGAGTAGGATGATTGGCCTGGGGAAGCAGTATAAAAGGATTGTACGATCTTGAGCCACATTCTGAGTTGTTATCTTCACCACCAAAATCTTATTAAGTCTCCTCTCCATCTGCCATCACTTGGCATCAACGATTGGGACACCCCTCCAAAGCACCATCTCAACTTTTGTCATAAAAATTTCCTTATTTTATGTTTGATTCTCAGCATTCATGTGAAATTTGTCCTTTGACAAAGCAAACTATATTTTTTTTTCTTCCAGTTCAATTCAAAGCATGCATTCCTTTGATCTTATTCATTGTGATATTTGGGGTCCTCATCGAATTGCAACTCACACAGGTGCACATTAATTTTTGACAATTGTTGATGATTACAGTTGATTTACTTGGATTTTTCTTATGAAATTCAAATATGAAACTCAAGGTTTACTAAAATCCTTTATTACATTTGTTAACACTCAATTCAATTGCCAAATTAAATGTGTACGAACTGATAATGGCTCAGAGTTCACCTCAATGAAATCATTTTTTTCTAGCCTTGACATCTTGCTTCAAACCTCTTGTCTTTATACACCACAACAAAATGGTGTGGTGGAATGTAAACATCGTTATCTTCTCAATGTAGGTAGAGCTTTACGATTTCAAGCCTATTTACCATTGCAATTTTGGGGGAAAAGCTTACTTACTACCACTTATCTCATCAATTGACTCCCTACCCTAGTGTTACACAATAAATCACCATATGAAATATTATACAACAAATCACCCACTTACACACATTTACGGGTTTTCGGTTGTCTTTGTTATGCCACTAATCTTCAACGTTTAACCAAATTCTCACCACGTGCTCATAAGTGTATTTTTGTAGGTTATCCATCTAGTCAAAAAGCTTATCAAGTTTATGATCTTGATATTAGACAATGTTTCTCAAGTCGTGATGTAATTTTTCATGAGAACATTTTTCCTTTTTCCACTTCCGATCTTAATACTCAATTGAATACTTCTCACATGCCTTTATCTAACTTTGATCCAAATCTCACCTCATCTTCACTTACACCACCTAACAATTCTTCTACAAAGCCTATACAAAATCTACAATCTTCTGCACCTGATATCGACCATTCCTCTCCTAATATATCCATTTCTCCTCCATCACATTTATCACCCACATCTTCTTCATCAAACTCAAATTTGCCTGCCCCTGTTCTTCATTGTAGCAATCGTCTTCGATAGCCTTCTGTGCTATTACGCGACTTTCATTGTGGTCAGGCTAGTACACAATTGTGCACTTCTATTACATGCTTCTCATCGTCTTCCAAGAAAGGTACTAAATACCCTTTAGCAAACTTTATGTCTTATAATTCATTATCTTCTTCTCATTAAGCTTTTGTTAACACCATTTCAAGTGTTGTTGAGCCTACCACATATGCCCAAGCAGTACAGGATCTAAAATGGCGTGAGGCCATGAACCATGAGCTCACTGCTCTTGAAAATAAAAAAAAACATGGTCATTGGTTCCTCTTCCCTCAACCCAACGACCCATTGGCAGCAAGTGGGTCTTTCGCATCAAGTATAATTCTAACGGCACAGTCAAACGGTATAAAGCCCGCTTGGTAGCAAAGGGATTCACTCAAAAAGAAGGATTGTATTATCATAAAACTTTTGCTTCAGTTGCCAAGTTAACCACTGTGAGATGTCTTATTGCTTTAGCTACAATTCTCAATTGGCCGCTATTTCAAGTGGACGTACATAACGCTTTTCTTCCTGGTGACTTGGATGAAGAAGTATATATGACTCCACCACCAGGTCTGTGTCGACCGGAGGAGAAGCTTGTATGTTGCCTACACAAGTCTTTCTATAGACTTAAACAAGCACCCCGAAATTGGTTTTCTAAATTCTATGAGGCTATTAAAGTAGCTGGATTTACTGAATCACTTTCTAATCACTCATTGTTTGTGAGTAAAGGACTCATCAGTAACATTAGTTCTCATTTATGTGGATGATATGGTTATCACAGGGAATGATGAACAAGCTATTCAAGATCTCTAACTCTTTCTTCATTGACAATTTCATATCAAGGATCTTGGTTATCTCAAGTACTTGGTTTGGAAGTGGTAAGATCCAAAACTGGAATTGTTATATCTCAACGTAAATATACATTGGAGATTTTAGAAGATGTCGGATTCCTTGGGGTTTAACTAGTTGATTTTCCTATGGAACAAAATTTGAAACTTTCAGATTCTGAAGGTGATTTGTTGAACAATCCTTCTCGTTATAGAAGATTGGTAGGTTGGTTAATTTATCTTACAATTACTAGACTAGATATTATATATTCTGTAAACAATCTAAGTCGATTTATGCATACTCCAAGAAAGCCTCATTGGGATGCTGCTCTTTGCGTTGTGAGATATTTGAAAAAGGGTCTAGGACTTGGATTGTTATTCTCCTCCAATAACTCCCTGCAACTAAAGTCATATTGTGACGCTAATTGGGCTAACTGTCCTATGACAAGAAGATCAACTTCGGGTTACTGCGTGTTTCTTAGAGACTCTTTAATCTCTTGGAAAACGAAGAAACAAATAATTGTTTCCATATCATCTTCTGAAGCCGGGTACAGATCCATGGCTGCTGCAACTTGTGAACTCATTTAGCTTCGATACTTATTTAACGATTTGCAAGTTTCTTTGGGACCAATCCAATTGTTTTGTGATAACCAAGCAGCTCTTCACATCGCTGCAAATCCTGTGTACCATGAACGCACGAAACATATCAAGCTTGACTGCCATGCTGTGAGAGAAAAAATTCAAGCAGGTCAGATTGTCACTAGATTTGTTCCTTCATCCCTTCAGCTAGCTAACGTCTTTACAAAAGCTTTAGGAGGAAACATCTTCAAGAGTTTAATCAGCAAGTTGAACATTCTTGACATACATCCCCCCTTGATGTTAAGATTGGTTTCCCTTAATTTATGGAATCGATTTATGTCTCTTTTGACTTTCTGTATTTATTTTATTTGCAATCCCTTTGACATAGGATTAGATATTAGATTTATTCATTACCTTATATAGCTTATTAGCCCTGTTATATATTCACGTAATAACTTCCTGTAAAGATAAGAAATGAGGAATCTTCTTCACTTTTTCACATAATGCTCAATCTAGAGAAAAGTATTGTGGAAGCTGAGATGATTGATATGATTACATCTATTCACATTGAAGATAAGAAAATTGTTCTTGAAGAACATTTGGCTAAAAATATAAAAATAATTGAAAATGACATCAAGAAAATATTAGAGAAATGCAAAGTGTCATCTGATCGTTTTTTAGTCCAATTTTTCTTTTTTATACGAATAATACAATTAAATAACTTATATTACATTTGATATTTACAACTATTATATTCCAATATACAATTATTAATATTTACAATAAGATAATTAGTTGAGATTACAACTTTACATTAAATTCTATTAAAGCATTTGCCTAAATTGTCTACACTCAGTAATAATTAAGGAATGTTCGCTCCACTTGCATTTTGCAAGGAAGAAAGACTTTAAAATAGCCCCATTAAGACATTCTTAATTTACAAAGAATTTGTGTCCCTAAGGACTAAAACTACTACTCTCGTGGTTAAAAGAGCAGCGATCCACCACTCATCAAAGGGCGAGTAGCATTTTCCAGTTTTGAAAATATGGCATGAGGAACATTTTTCATATTTAGTCGAATGACAACTCAATGCTCCTTTTGCCAATGTGTGTAGGGTTGCAACCCTAAAACTCTTGTCTTAACACAAGAGATTTTTACTATTTCAATTAGATAGCACCCACAAGATTAATTTTTGGATGTTAGTGTTGGGAAAATATGCTCTTTAAAAGCATATGTGTTTATTTAATTGTAATAAACATTTTTTTCCGATTAATAAAAATAATGAGGTATGCAAATATCTTAATTGCATTAATATTTTTATTAAAGTCCATTTAATCATATTATATGTATTTATGCGATCACCATGTGGATTCACAGAAGACATAAATATAAGTTATCTTATGATTAAATAAATTTAGCTCGCAATTGATAAATAAAGTTGGACACTTTATTTTGGTATAGAATGTAATAAATTCATTGAATGGTTTGTCTTAATCATGTATGAATTTATTGATGTAGTACGACTACATTGAACAGGATCACATATGAGATTTAATTAACTTTGTAATAACTGTCAGACTTATTAAATCTCATAGGCGTTGATTTTACTGTAATCTTAATCTTGAGTTAATTATGATTTCATGATTGTAATTGTTATTCCATTTGAGTTACCAATGGGCATGACACATACTTGTAGTCTAAATTACCCGGTATCTTGGTGGGAGCATTTATGAGTATTGGAGTTATAGATTAACAATATAGAATTTGTACAACACATCTCTTGATGGGTTTTTGGCACTTGATCATAGAATTCTCTGGCCATAGTGTGTCAACATATTTAGTATGTTGAAAATGGTCATTAGAGAAAACCAGTAAGTATCAAGGAACAAGATGTAATTAAATTGATTGGACAGTTGAGATATCGATTTAATTAAAGATGTGGTACAAAGGATTGTGCAGTAAAGAAATCAATGTGGCTTGGGATGAATTATTATTCGAGCATACAATTATGGAGGTCAATTCCAATCTTTTAGTGGAGTAGATTTGGAATTAAATAATTAGGCTAGTTTAATTACAGGCCTAATTGTTATAGCCACTATTGTATGTTCCCAAATGATTCCCGGGTTAGCTCATTTAATTGACTACACCACTACTGGACTAATAAGTAAGATAACTAGCAATTTGGGTCAAAAGCCTAAATATATCATTTAGTGGGAGGCTTCATTTAATTAGCTTGTGTGTAAGTGGCCTTATGTTATTTTACAAGGTGGGTCTCCTATAGAAAAAGCAAGTAACGTAAGTTTTATTTTTTGATTATTTGGAGCCTAGGGTTTTCACTAAAGGGAGATATAAAAGGCTTATTTTCTCTAAAGAAAGATATAGCAGTCACTTTATACAGATCAGAGAAAAAGATTTTTCTCTCTATTGTTGAGAGAAAAATTTTCTCGTGCTAGTTACTTTGGTAGTGATAAAGGCGCCCACACGTCAAGTGCAGATCGAACCTGAGTCATAACCTAGAGGATCATTGGTGACAGTTCGTGATCTAACAAGCGTGGTGGTGACGGATCGTGATGTAACATGAGTGGTGGTGGCGGATCGTGATCTAGGAGCCTAAATCACTTCAACGGAAAAAGCCAAATCGGATTTTCAAGGTACGATTTCTAGATTACAAATTCTTATATATTATATGAGAGCGATCTTCAAAAGGTTTTATAAAAATTTTAAAAACCTAATTTTTCCCTAACAGTTAGTTGGTCAACCATGAATGCCATATATTGAAAAGTGCTTCTAGATTTTAGGCTAGTTTGGTGATACTGTGGCTTTTAAATAATTATCGTTAGCTATATTATAAAAGCAATCAGTCGTGAAGAGAATTAATTAAATGTTTGGTAGAATTTATTTTCAAAATATAATTTTTAAAAATAGTCGTACGTGTCTAGTAAATTTTATTGTTAGACTACTACAAAAATATACAAATGAGTAAAATGAACATATTATTGCATAAAATTTATTTATACATTTAAAAACATGTATATTATTATGTGTAAATAATGATTGATAGTTAAATTTTTAATTTTTATTAATTTTATTTGTTTTATTTTATTATCTCAATATAATTGGTAATAATAATATTTAGAATAAGGATAATTTTAGATTTTTTAATCTACGTGAGTATGTAAATATGAAATTATATTAAATATAAAATTGATTATCAAAATCATATTTTGAAAAGGTACCCTTCTATTACTTTTATAAGTCCTTGATGATTTTCACAAAAGTGACTTAAAAAAAAACCAAAAATCAAAATAACTTTTAAGTTTTTAAAATTATTTTTGGGCCTCTCAAAACGATCCTAACTTAGCCCTTTATTTAATGTAGGAAATTTTAGAAGAGTCATGATCTTTTTATGGGAAAAGGATAGTGAACTTCTTAACTTTTCGAAAAAGGAACATAAAACCCCTTATCATTTCAAAAAAGACATATAATTCTCATTTTTGTTAGTAAATTCCATTTATTTTAATAGTAAATTTATTTTAGTTCATAATGACTATTATGTCCCTATAAGAGATAATCAACATATTGATTTTAGACAATGAGCCCCCAAATTTTACTTTCCATTTTCACAATTTGCGTTTTGTCCATATAGATGTCTATTTAATATCTCATTTTGCCCAATTTGCTTTGGAAGAAAATAAAATGGACTTTAATTTTATCTATTATTCATCTTTTTTAATTATCTTATCATTGGAAATGGTATATTCATAATTTAGAGTGAATAATTTGAGTAAAAAGTAATTACATCTCAATTTTGAATTTTAAATAAAAAATTGTTAATTTTATTATGCACGTCATCGATTACACGTCTTAGGTCAATATATTAATTTATTTATTATAGGAATATGATATAATTATAAATCAAAAGTAAATTTATTATTAAAATAAATAGAATTTATTAACAAAAATAGGGGTAATATACGTTTTTTAAAACGTTAAGAGATTTTATATATTTTTTTTCTAAAATCTTTAGTGTTTGGGGTAGAAAAACATTCCATTTTTGGGGAGGGTGATAAGAAAAGAAAAGTACATAAGAACCCAATCCAAAAGTTTAAAGTCCAAATAAAAGAACTATTAAAGTACTGTGCAGAAGTTCCAAACCAATCCTGAATTTGACATAGAGAACTAAAATTTAAAATGGACTTTCTTATTCATTATATACCGACACCGCGTGCTTTCATTATTAAACCGGTCGTGCATTGACGGTCAAAGTCGGAAGAGTAAAACAAAGACGGAAAAGAAACAATCTTCGAGACACCAACTTTTTAAACCACAATAAACGCTCCATTAAAAAAAATATAATTCGCGCTTCATTTGACTTCTACAAGAACATTACACAATTGTGTCTAATGAAGAAATACATAAATAAAAATTAAATTTTAGTTTCCTCATTTCATTTCGTTGTCAATTATTGCTCATAACTTCTTCTTTCTCTTTTGAATATTATTGCTATCTAAAAATCACAAACGGATTATTTGTATTGGCAAAAGTGTTTAAGACTATTGTGACTATTTTTCTATCAAAAGAATATGTTTGGTCTGGGTCTAAAAATATTAGCTGGCCTAACATTAGGATGTAAATATCGTAGTTACTCTAGACATAAGAAGTATAGAAAGCATAAGAAGAAATATAATTAAAATAAGCCACCTTATAGATAAAATAATAGAAAATTTTATAAAAAGAAATTTTTTAAATATAATAATAATAAACAAAAAGTTAAGAAGGCATTCAAAAAAGGTGGGCATTTATATAAAGAAGCGTCATTTTCAGCTTTTGTCTTTTGTAATCAATGTCAATAATGGTCGAAAGTTTTTGAGTTGTATATAAAGAGTTTCAAGAGTAGAAGAGGCGAAGGCGAACAAGCAAGCACTCAACTTGTAATCAAAATCAAAATCAATAAATTTTTTTATTTCATAAACACTTTGCAATTTCTTTAGACGGCAATTAGTAGGTGTCTATATACTATAAAGGTATGTGCTAACCCAAGCCACTATTTGGAAAAATTATTTGTGGATTATAATTTACAAGATTCGTAGTAAAACAAGACCCAGATCACAATTGAAACCCTTCGTTAGAACACCATTATGAAATTTTATCCCATGAGTAAATGTCTTGTAATATTGGTTAATGGAAACCCCAAACTCCTCAAAATTCATGAAGCCTATATCCTAGCCCAATTAAGTTGGGAGAGATTAAGGTAGCGTTTGTTTTTTTTGTCTAAAATCTAAATGAATTTAAATTTTTCTTAAGTCTAAATGGGTCTGATTATGAAAATCTGAATGACATGTTTGTTTTTCTTTCTTAAATATCTAAATATAAGTGGCATCTTGTTTGTTTTTATAATAAAAATATCTTAAACTTGGTTATTTAACATTTATGTCCTTATAAATTAAAACAAATAAAGAGGATTAGATTTTATAGTTTAGAAAATAAGTTATTTTACAGAGATATTTTTGGAATATAATATTTACTTACTATTCAGACCTTTTTACATTCAGATAAAAGTAACAAAAATTTACTTTTTTTATTCATATGTAAATATCTAAAAATCAGATATAAGTTCCAAAAAAACAAACAAGCATATTTTAGAAAATATCTGAAATTAATAAAATTTCAAATTTCAGACATTTAACAAACAACCTCTAAGTCCAAGCATAATCTGCTAAAATTATTAACCCTATATTCTTGCTTGAGATCTATCAAGAAGGAGAACCACATTACAAATTAACTAATCAAAACACAATATTTGCCAACCGTAGTAAATAATTCTGAAATGAGAAATCGTTATTGTCAATTTTTAATTTAGAACTTTCTACTTGTACACCAATATATAATATTAGAGGTGGGAGAAGAAACAAGGCATGGATTAGTTATAATTCTAGTACACAAAAAGATGAGTATTGCTTTCACTAGTTCAACAAACAATTCGGTAGTGCTACAACATTTTGACAATGGAATACATGGCACCTGAGCAACAGGCAAGGCTAGCAAAAGAATCTGGTGTCTACAGTTATGCCACTGTGGCTTTAAAAATCGCTTGTGGGAGAAAACCCATCAACCCAATGGCCAAAAAAGAGGGACGGGTCTATTTGATGCAGTGGATTTGAGAGGTCTATGGAATTGGGAAGCTGGTCACAGCAGCTGATCCTAGACTGTGGAAACTTTGATGAGCTAGGTGATTATTGGATTACAGTCACTCAACTCACGCGACATTTCAATTAAGTTCAGACGATAGTGGTTTGAATTCTTCGACTTATGGGACATTTCAATTAAGTTCACAAAGTTAGGACTTAGTTAATGGATGCAATTTAAGGACTTTTTTAATCACCAATGGTAGTTCCGTCAGATATAAGTGAACCATGAGAAATACCATTAGTATAATAGGCTCGTTTCTTAACTAATCAATCCTCCTTTAATGGGTGGAAGCATAAAGCGTAGTAAACATCACCAAGGATTGAAAAACCGAAAGCGTAGTAAAGAAAAGAGGATGGCTTCTGCACTTAAGTCACTTTAAGATTAATCTAATATAAATTAGTGCCTCTAGAATTTATTTTGGTAAGGAAAATTTGAAAAGGATCATCAAGTTTACGTTTTGGACTTGACAACGACTTAAAAATTGACTTTATTATTTCTTACAAATTTTATTTGCATCGAGGGCCAAAGGCCGAAGAGAAGCAACCAAGTAGTTACTTATGAAAAAAAATTAATGAAACTTGCAATTAAAAATTATACACAAATAATGTGATGACAAATTTTATTTGCATCGAGGGCCAAAGACCGAAGAGAAGCAACCAAGTAGTCACTTATGAAAAAGAAAGGTTAATGAAACTTGCAATTAAAATTATACACACAAATAATGTAATGCTTTTATTTCACTGTAACTCCATTTATTTCTATTTATTTATATAATTTTTATTGCCAAACAGAATTTGCATACTGGCACTTCCAGGCAATTTCCGAGTTTTCTGAATTGCCGCGTGGACAAATTTGACCACATTTCCACCGAACCTTATGAAGACTTTGTACTTGACTGAATTTTTATAAGTAACCTTAAAATTTTTTGTAGGCAGGCTCTATACCAAAAATGGCTAATTTCTTTATGATCATCATCTTGTTATCCCCAATAATCCAATTAGCAAATGCTTTATCTTTCAATTTTTCCGGTTTCTCCAATGATGGCAGCATCAACTATGAGAGAGCTTTCCCCGAAAACCAAGTGATTCAGCTAGCTTCAAGACGTGGTATGATTGGCCGGGCAACATATAACAAGCCGTTGCGTCTCTGGAATAATGCCACTGGAAATCTCACAGACTTTACAACTCACTTCTCATTTGTAATTGATTCTCAAAACAGAACCGCATATGGAGATGGGCTTGCCTTCTTTCTTGCGCCGCAAGGTTCAAGGATTCCGAATGCCACTAAAGGAGGTTCTTTAGGCCTAACCAATGACGGGGAGTATTTAAATTCATCTTCCAATCCATTTGTTGCTGTTGAATTTGATATCTATAGGAACGGCGGCTGGGATCCACCAGGTAACCATGTGGGTATTGATATCAATTCTATGAGATCTGAGACGAATTTGACATGGTGGGCTGATATCAGAAATGGGAAAATGAATGATGCATGGATTAGTTATAATTCCAGCACAAAGAAATTGAGTGTTGCTTTCACTGGTATTAGAAATAATGCCACAGTGAGGCAGTTTCTTGAGTATCAAGTCAACTTGAAGCTACATTTACCCGAGTGGGTTACTTTTGGCTTCTCGGCAGCCACTGGAAATGCATCTGCAATTCACAGGATTTACTCCTGGGAGTTCAGTTCAAGCTCGGAGACTGATGACAATATTACTAATTCACTCGTGCCACCAGGCCCAATTCGAAAAGGAAGAACGGAAAACAGAACACCACTGGCTGTGGGGCTGAGTGTTGGCGGAGGTGTTTTGGCTGGTGGGGTGGTTTTGATCATTTGGGTCGTTGGCATCAGGAGGAAGAGAAATGTGGATGATGGAGAAGATAATCAAGGGTTCAATGAGTACATCGATGATGAATTTGAAAAAGGAGCAGGGCCGAAGAGGTTTACGTATAAGGAATTGGCTCAAGCAACAAATGACTTCAATGACGATCAGAAATTAGGACAGGGAGGCTTTGGTGGGGTTTATAAAGGGTTTTTTAGGGAGACCAGCTCCTATATTGCAGTTAAAAGAGTGTCAAAAGGGTCAAAACAGGGGATAAAGGAATATGCTTCTGAAGTGACAATTATCAGCAGATTAAGGCACAGGAATTTGGTGCAACTATTGGGTTGGTGTCATGAGAAAAAGGAGCTCTTGCTTGTTTATGAATACATGCCTAATGGCAGCTTGGATTCCCATCTTTTCAAGGAAAATAACTTGTTGACTTGGGAGTTTAGGTTCAAAATTGCTCAAGACTTGGCTTCAGGATTGCTTTACTTGCAAGAAGGATGGGAACAATGTGTTGTGCATAGAGATATAAAATCAAGCAACATAATGTTGGATTTAAATTTCAATGCCAAGATTGGAGATTTCGGACTGGCTAGGCTTGTAGAACATGCCAAAGGGTCTCAGACAACAGTCCTGGCAGGAACAATGGGCTACATGGCGCCTGAATGTGCCACAACAGGCAGGGCTAGCAAAGAATCGGATGTCTACAGCTTTGGGATTGTGGCTTTAGAAATCGCTTGTGGAAGAAAACCCATCAGCTTAACGGCCAAAGAAGAAGTCCAGGTCTATTTGGTGCAGTGGGTTTGGGATCTCTATGGGAATGGAAAGCTGCTCGAAGCAGTGGATCCAAGATTATGCAGAGATTTTGATGAGCAGCAGATGGAGTGTTTGATGATTGTTGGCTTGTGGTGTGCTCACCCGGATGAAAACCTCAGGCCTTCGATAAGGCAGGTGATTCATGTGCTCAACTCTGAAGCTCCGTTGCCCGCTTTGCCGCCTAAGATGCCGGTGCCAACGTATTTCTCTCCTCCGGCGAATATGCGGGCTGTTAATGGTGCTGATCCCGACAAAGGTCCAAACAAAAATTCTTCAAGCTATAGTAACTTTACTTCATCTTCTGCAGCTTCTTCATCCGCATCCCGTTCAAACATGCCTTAATTCAGTTTTAGTTGTTTGCCAATTTTAATTGTATATTTTAATCTTGTTTTCGATCAAATAAATCTTCATATGCCTTTTTCTTTTTTATTTCATTTTTGGAAAACAATACAAAGAGTAATATACTACACCATATGAGTACCATTTTAGAAAATGGAAAATGCTATTTGCACAAAAAATTACAGAATACAACGAATAGAGTGAGAATACTTATATATAATTTGTTGTGAATTATTTAGTTAATTTATATAATTTTTTTAAGAGGCTAAGGTAAGAGGTCACTATTTTGACAACAATGGCGATACATGTACTGACGCCCTATCTACCGAAACAACTGAAGTTAACATTTTTCACTTAAAATCAATCCAAAAATTGAGAATTGATCAACGACCAAAATTAAAAATTCAGTATTGAGGCAATGGACCATCCCCCACCAAATTTCTTTGTTCTCAAACTGGGCGATGCCAACTTGCGAAGTGAGTCTATCGCCCGGATTGGTCAAAAACCCATCACCCAACCCAGGGGCGGTGCCAAGAAGTTAATCAAGGGGAGGTTAAATTTAAATAATAATATAATTTAAAAATAGTCAACAAGTAACAAATGCCAAAATAAAAAATCATTAATATATTTAATTCAATACATTTATAACTAACCTCAACTTGTTTTCATATGTTAAAAAAATTAAAGAATAATCTTATCATCAAGAATACAAAATAAATCTTTTTTTGTATATACAACAATAATATCACTCAATTATGGATCTCTTATCTGATTTCATAGATGATTTTTTGCAAAATTCATAGCCAAAAATACTTTTTTGACTATAGTGATGAGAACTAGTAAAAACAATAAATAAATTAATAAACGTAATTTATCATTTTTAGCATCAACTATTTTTCTTGAGGGCTTATCAATTCCTTTCAATTTTTGAAAATTTGTTATCTGAACTCACTTCTTTAATGTAAATATTAAGTTGAATTTTAAGCGCTACAAGACTCATTAAAAAAAAAAATCATTTGAATAAGCTCAATGAGGTGAAATAATTTCTTTTTTCTTTTTTGTGTGTGAGGAGAGTTAGGGCCAGAGAAATTTTAAAATACAATGTTTCTTTGTGCGTTGGAAGTGTAAAAATAAATACTTAATATATTGTTTATTTTTAAATTTCAATGGGGACTTTCTTAGTAAATTAAATTCAAAATAGGACAAATATATAAATTTTCAAAAATCTAGGGGGGCTGCAGTCTAATGTGGCGCCGCCACTGATCCAACCCAAAACAAAAGAAAAAAAAAACATAAAAAAATAAAAAATTCAGTTGATCGATTTAACAAAATCTTGCTACATTTATCATTTTTGTTCTGACAAATCTGAGTTTTTATAAGTGATAAGAATCGAAGAGATTATTAAAAAGAATAGTCGAAAACACTATAAAAAGATTTTTAAAATACTCCAACAATAAAGACAAAGTAAAGAAAACCTTGAAAAAAGGAAAACGTTTCTTTGTGGAAAAATTGAGCATCCATATACCGCCATCAAATTTGACATATATATATGATTTAAATTGCTAGCTAAGGTGCTATTGATACGGTCCTTTTATGGGAATTCCCGGATGTCATCTGGATGCATGTTCTCTTCAAGGCAATTTCCTAAGGCTGATTTTTGTCAAAAATATTAACTTCAAAAATCCTTTTCAAACAACTAAACTATACGAGGCCATAGTACAACTTAGAAATCTACTAAACATAACCCGATATGTTTTAGTATGTAAGAAGAGAAACTGAAACTAAATTAAATCCTAATCCTGAATGGACTTGAATTAATGATATGTGTAGTAATTTCCTATAAGCCTAAGGATTTAAAATTAGGTTAGGAAAGGATATGGTCGCTTAGTTTTATAAATAGAGCAATAGTGTTTTAAGTACAGTACTATTGCCTCTGAATCCCGATCAATAGAGCTCATAAATTTTTGTATGGCAACATGGATAATGAATATGGAAGCATTGGAGATGACCGTGCTGAATGTGATTATTTCTGCAATGGAAATGACTGCGAGGGATGTGCAAACTGCTGCAACGGTGATCAATGCGAAGGATGCGAACATTGTTGCCAGGAAAACTGCTGGGGCTGTGCAAATTGCTGCAACGGAGATGAATATTGCAACGGATGTGAGTATTGCCGCAATAGAGATGAATGCGAAGGATGTAAATCTTTCGGCAATTTAGACTGCAATGGATATGCATATTGCTGCTTGGAAGATGAGTGCCGTGGATGTCATTATTGTTTACACGAACCGGTAAAACTTGAATCCTTTATCTTTCAATTAAGGCGGTGATATTAACCCTGCCCTTGTTCTTTTTCTTTTTTTTTTAATACCTCATTTATTTTTCAAATTGTCCTTTTATCTCTTGGGGTCCATTTTTCTTTTCACCATCTATTTCTAGAATTTCGCATCATCTCTCTCTTTTTCTTTTTTTCTTTTTCGGTTAGAATTTTGTATCAACACTCTTAGATGCAAAATTTACCATTTATTATTTTTTAAAAAGCCGATAATATATTACATAATTGTCTATGAGCCAAAGGCTGTATACTTTCTAAGCTTTTATGTAGGGGTGGGCAAAAAAACCGTAGTCTTAAAAAAACCGAACCGAACTGACGGTTTTTTCTAATTCGGTTCAGTTTTTATTTAAAAAAAAAAACCGAATATACCGTTGAAAAAACCGAATCGAACCGAACCGATCCAAAAAGAACCGTTTTAATTTGGTTCTTATTGAGTTTGGTTCTTATTCGGTTCTTTTTATAAAATAACCGATTTAAATCGGTTCTACTTAATTTCGAACCGAACCGTGCCCACCCCTACTTTTATGTCAAGTGTTAATCATAAATAAGTATTGCCCTATCAGCTTAAGTTTTTGAGCCAACAACTTTTTTAAATTTACTGTTCAGTAAATTTTATTTTTATTTTTTTAGAAAGGTTACCATCCATGCAATTCTCTTTTAATATATATAGGCTGGTGAGGGAGACAGTCAATTGCAACATCAGTTTCAACTTTGCAGCACTAGTGTTTCCACCATTCAGATTTGCTCCACCACCACGTTCAGCTAGAGTTGCTGCAGGCGTTAATTTTGTTCCACCGCCTCAACCACCTCCGGCTAAATGACATGCTACTGGCTAGCTTTAATTTGCTAAACTTGTCGAAATTTTGCCAAACGTGCAAAACAGAATTTCATTGGAGGTGTATACTTTTCGAAATTTTTGAATCAGATGTATTTTGAGAAGAGGGTTTCATGACAATTTTAAACTGGTGTTAAGAGCTCCATCCAAAAATTAAAGAAAAATTATTAAATGAACCAAACACGCATGACTGGTTTAATTAACAGTATTGCAAATTATGTTAGGGAATCCTGCCGCATTTATAATTATTCTTTTCAACTTTTTTTTTGGTTCAAATGGTAGTGGCTCGAAACTAAAAATAAAGTAATAATGATAGTTGATTTGACACCTCGTCTTTTTTAATAATTTTATTTTATAGAAAAGAAAATAAGGTGGAAAGGTAAGCAAAACCAAATTAATTTATATCTCCTATCTCTTCTAAGATTCAAATTCGGATAACCAGGTCATTTATTTTCAAAATCTTTATTATCAAATGAATAATAAAACAATAAAGAAGTTAAATTATGCACGTATACTATCATTAAAAGATATATGACAGAAATTTTTAAAAGCTCAACTGCTCAAGAGAGTTCAAATAAGGAGAAAATATTAATCCCAATCGCTAGCCTCATGTCATGCCACCTGTAATCTTATTTGATTTTTGTTTGACAATAATGGTGCATTTATCTCCTACATTGGGGAATCGAAATTCAGAATCGAAATAATTGACAGTGTTTATTTTACAAAATAAAAGTGAGAATCGAAATCAAAATCATGCAGGGCCCATAAATTTGTGAATTCATTCCCATTAATTTCATTTCCAAGGGAAAGGTTGGGAATCAAACTCCATTTCTCATAACTATCCATCTTACTCACATAAATTTTCATAATTTTTAAATTGCCCTCAATCAAGTCTGTTATTTTTACAGTTTGGTCCTTACGAAATTTATGAAAATACCTATAAATTTTGTATTATTTACAAATAAGAGCTTTATTATTTAATAATAATAATAATGATGATGTTGATGATATTATTATTATTATTATTATTTGTTAAAGTCATTATTATTGTATTAATATTATTGTTATTAAAATTTATTGTTCTATTATTTTAATTATTGTTATATATTATTATTTTAATATTATAATTATTAAAATATTATAATTTATTATTATTATTATTATTAGGCAGCCTATTAGGCTCCTGTACAACATTTCATCCACCTTTTCAGCTTCATCTTCTTTGCAAAACTTCTCTTTTTGATTCATTGGAGTTGCAGTTGGCTTGCATCTCTTCCATGTTGAATTTCTTGAGAACTTCCTTTGCATATTTTTGCTGGGATAGAAATATTTCATTTTCCTTTTGATGTACCTGCATACCAAGGAAAAATGTCATCGTCCCAAGGTCTGTCATTTCAAAGACATCTTTCATTTCTTCTTTAAACCTGTCAATCAACTCCTTGCTACTTCATGTAACGAGTAGATCATCAACATACAGAGATACCACAAGTATTTCATTATCAGCCTTCTTGATATATAAAGTAGATTCACTCCGACTTTTTTTTAAGCCTAAGTTTGTTAAGTGTGTGTCAATTCTGCTATACCAGGACCTTGGTGCCTGTTTTAAACCGTACAGGGCTTTCTTCAGTCGATAAACCTTCTCATCTTGTCCTGGAAAAAAAAACCCTTCAGGCTGCTCCACAAAAATTTCTTCCTCCAAGTATCCACACATTGTAGTAAAAGGCAAAGGAACAGAAGCGATTGAAGGCCATACAGGTTTGAAATTGATTTTTGATGTTTTATATGTTCCTGAAATTAATCAAAATCTTTTGAGTGTTACTTTGTTGTTAGAAAAAGGCTATAAGGTGATGTTTGAAGACAAGAACTATGTGATCAAAGATACAAAAGACAGAAAAAGTATTCAAAGTTCAAATGAAAGGCAAAAGCTTTGTGTTGGATTTAATGAAAGAAGAACAGGCTTCTGTACACAGAGAAGATAACAATACAATGCTTTGGCACAAGAGGTTAGGGCATTTCCATCATATTGCTCTACTCTACATGAAGAACAACAATCTAGTCAAAGGCTTGCCTGAATTAGAGGAGGAGTCTCCTAAATGTGCCGCCTAGCAGTATGGAAAGCAAACTAGGATTCCGTTTCAACAAAATAAATCCTGGAGGGCTATACAGAGGTTGCAATTAATACACACAGATGTGAAAGGACCAATGAAAACCATCTTTGAATAACAGTAAGTATTATATTGTTTTCATTTATGATTACTCAAGAATGTGCTAGATTTATTTTATGAAGCTTAAATCTGAGGTTGCTGACATCTTTGTGAAGTTTAAAGCTTGGGTTGAAACTCAAAGCAGATACAAGATGCAGGTGATTAGTTCCGATAATGGAACGAAATATACCTCTGAAAAATTTAACAAGTTTTGTGAAGATGCAGGCATTGAACATCAGCTGACAGCACCTTACACTCCTCAGCAAAATGGTGTTGTGGAGAGAAAAAATCGGACAATAATGGAGATGGCAAGATGCTTGCTTCATGATAAAGGATTGCCGAAGAAATTTTGGGCTGAGGCCGTAAACACTGCAGTTTTTTTATTGAACAGATTGCCAACAAAAGCTTTACAGAAAAAGACTCCATTGGAAGCATGGTATGGCTACAAACCAAAGCTGTTTAATCTAAAGATATTTGGTTGTCTATGTTTCTCTTACATCCATCAAGTTAAGAGAGACAAATTAGATAAAAAAGCAGAACCTGAGATTTTTGTAAGCTATAGCTCAACCTCAAAAGCCTACAAGATTTACTCACCGCAAAGCAACAAAGTAATCGTCAGCAGGGATGTTCAATTCTTTGAGTAAGATAACTGGAGTTGGGAGAATGACAAGAAGCTTGAGGTCGAGGAGGAGAATGATGATACGGACAATGAAAATGTTAAAGGAACTGGATCTCTCTCTAACATCTATCAGAGGTGTACTATTGCTGTAATGGAGCCTGCGGGGTATTAAGAAGCTGCAAATGATCAGAAGTGGATAGCTGCAATAAAGGACGAGCTAAAAATGATTGAAAAGAATCAAACATGGGAGTTAGTAGACAGACCTGAACACAAGAAAGCTATAGGAGTCAAGTGGGTTTACAGGACCAAGCTCAATCCTAATGGTTCTGTAAACATGCACAAGGTAAGACTTATTGTCAAGGGATATGCTCAGATGTTTGGGGTAGATTTTTTTGACACTTTTGCCCCTGTTGCCAGGTTGGATACCATAAGGATGTTGCTAGCTCTTGCTGCACAGCAAGGTTGGGTTATACACCAAATGGATGTCAAATCAGCCTTTTTGAATGGATACTTGGAGGAAGAAATTTTTGTGGAGCAACCTGAAGGGTTTGTTTTTTCAAGACAAGATGAGAAGGTATATCGACTGAAGAAAGCCCTGTACGATTTAAAACAGGCACCAAGGTCCTGGTATAGCAGAATTGACACACACTTAACAAACTTAAGCTTCGAAAAAAGTCTGAGTGAATATACTTTATATATCAAAAAGGCTGATAAAGAAATACTTATGATAGCTCTGTATGGTGATGATCTACCCATTACAGGAAGTAACAATGAGTTGATTGACAGGTTTAAAGAAGAAATTAAAGATGTCTTTAAAATGACAGACCTTGGGAGGATGACATTTTTCCTTAGCATGTAGGTACATCAAAAGGAAAATGAGATATTTCTATCCCAGCAAAAATATGCAAAGGAAGTTCTTAAGAAATTCAACATGGAAGAGTGCAAGCCAACTGCAACTCCAATGAATCAAAAGAATAAGTTTTGCAAAGAAGATGGAGCTAAAAAGGTGGATGAAAGGCTTTACAGGAGCCTAATAGGCTGCCTAATGTGTTTAACTGCAACCAGACCAGATATCATGCATGCAGTGAGTTTGCTATCAAGGTATATGCATTGTGCCAGTGAAATTCATTTTCAGGCGGAAAAAGAATTCTTAGATATGTTAAGGGCAGAATTGATTATGGAATAAAGTTTAATCAAGTTAAAAACTTCCATCTTCATGGATATTCTGATAGTGATTGGGCTGGATGTGTTGATGACATGAGAAGCACCTCAGGTTACTGTTTTAGCTTTGGTTCTGGAATTTTTTCAGGGTGTTCTAAGAAGCAAGAAGTCGTAGCTCAATCCACAGCAGAAGTAGAATATGTAGCTACTGCTGCAGCTGTGAATCAAGCTATTTGGATCAGGAAACTCATGAAAGATTTGCATATAGAACAACAAGAAGGCACACAAATATTTGTGGACAACCAAGCTGCAATTTCAATTGCTAATAATCCAGTGTTCCATGGCAAGACAAAACACTTCAAGATAAAACTTTATTTTCTAAGAGATGTACAAAGAGAAGGAGAAGTGCAGCTGATCTACTGCAAAACAGAGAATCAAAGTGCTGACATCTTAACAAAAGCACTTCCAAAGATTAGATATGAATTCTTGAGGCAAAAGCTTGGTGTATGCAGCTCCAGAGTCAAGGAGGAGAATGTTGACTGCAATAACTCATGAAGCTAAATCAGTTTTTTTTTTTTTTTTTCTGTTGCTATTTTTTAGGACTATGACCACTTCTTCATGCTATTTTCCTGCACTTAGTTATGATGCTCAAATGTAGCAAATTTTTCTGCACTTTAGTTTTCATTATGCTGTATAAATAGATGATTTTGTTGCTCAATAAATATATAATTCAGCAGTCTACAAATCAACATTCTCTCGATATCTTTATAGCCAACAAACTTTCAGATTCTGAAGGTGATTTGTTGAATAATCCTTCTCGTTTTAGAAGATTGGTAGGTTGGTTAATTTATCTTACAATTACTAGACTAGATATTACATATTCTGTAAACAATCTAAGTCGATTTATGCATGCTCCAAGAAAGCCTCATTGTGATGCTGCTCTTTGCGTTGTGAGATATTTGAAAAAGGGTCCAGGACTTGGATTGTTATTCTCCTCTAATAACTCCCTGCAACTAAAGGCATATTGTGACGCTAATTGGGCTAACTGTCCTATGACAAGGAGATCAACGTCGGGTTACTGTGTGCTTCTTGGAGACTCTTTAATCTCTTGGAAAACGAAGAAGCAAACAATTGTTTCCATATCATCTTCTGAAGCCGGGTATAGATCCATGGCTGCTGCAACTTGTGAACTCATTTAGCTCCGATACTTATTTAACGATCTGCAAGTTTCTTTGGGACCAATCTGATTGTTGTGATAACTAAGCAGCTCTTCACATCGCTACAAATCCTGTGTACCATGAACGCACGAAACATATCAAGCTTGACTGCCATGTTGTGAGAGAAAAAATTCAAGCAGGTCAGATTGTCACTAGATTTGTTCTTTCATCCCTTCAGCTAGCTGACGTCTTTACAAAAGCTTTAGGAGGAAACATATTCAAGAGTTTAATCAGCAAGTTGAACATTCTTGACATACATTCCCCCTTGAAGTTAAGATTGATTTCCCTTAATTTATGTAATTGATTTCTGTGTCTTTTGACTTTCTGTATTATTTTATATACAATCCCTTTGACATAGGAATTAGTTATTAGATTTATTCATTACCTTATATAGCTTATTAGCCCTGTTATATATTCATGTAATAACTTCCTGTAAAGATAAGAAATGAGGAATCTTCTTCACTTTTTCACATAATGCTCAATCAAGAGAAAAGTGTTGTGGAAGCTGAGATGATTGGTATGATTACATCTATTCACATTGAAGGTAAGAAAATTGTTCTTGAAGAACATTTGGCTAAAAATATAAAAATAATTGAAAATGACATCAAGAAAAAATTAGAGAAATGCAAAGTGTCATCTAATTGTTTTTTAGTCCAATTTTTCTTTTTTATACGAATAATACAATTAAATAACTTATATTACATTTGATATTTACAACTATTATATTCCAATATACAATTATTAATATTTACAATCGGATAATTAGTTGAGATTACAACTTTACATTAAATTCTATTAAAGCATTTGCCTAAATTGTCTACACTCACTAATAATTAAGGAATGTCTGCTCCACTTGCATTTTGCAAGGAAGAAAAACTTTAAAATAGCCCCATAAGACATTCTTAATTTACAGAGAATTTGTGTCCCTAAGGACTAAAAATACTACTCTCATGGTTGGAAGAGCAGCGATCCACCACTCATTAAAGGGCGAGTAGCATTTTCCAGTTTTGAACATATAGCATGAGGAACATTTTTCATATTTAGTCGAATGACAACTCAATGCTCCTTTTGCCAACATGTGTAGGGTTGTAACCCTAAAACTCTTGTCTTAACACAAGAGATTTTTACTATTTCAATTAGATAGCACCCACAAGATTAATTTTTGGATGTTAGTTGGTCAACCATGAATGCTATATATTGTCAAGTGCTTCTAGATTTTAGGCTAGTTTGGTGATACTGCGGCTTTTAAATAATTATCGTTAGCTATATTGTAAAAGCAATCAGTCGTGAAGAGAATTAATTAAATGTTTGGTAGAATTTATTTTCAAAATATAATTTTTAAAAATAGTCGTACGTGTCTAGTAAATTTTATTGTTAGACTACTACAAAAATATACGAATGAGTAAAATGAACATATTATTGAATAAAATTTATTTATACATTTAAAAACATGTATATTATTATGTGTAAATAATGATTGATAGTTAAGTTTTTTATTTTTATTAATTTTTTTGTTTTATTTTATTATCTCAATATAATTGGTAAAAATAATATTTAGAATAAGGATAATTTTAGATTTTTTAATCTACGTGAGTATGTAAATATGAAATTATATTAAATATAAAACTAATTATCAAAATCATATTTTAAAAGGTACCTGTTGTGCAAATTTTAATGAACTCGCAAGCGCACGAATCTATTGTAGTATAGATCAATGATGACGAGTGTCGATCCCACGAGGAGGTGGATTTTAATTGTGTGTGGAATTAATTTTGCAAATGGGTGGTTGGAATTGTGGTGGAAGTGATTTAAAATATGCTAAAATTGGAATTGAAATGGCAATAATAAATTCTAAAATTGGAATTGCAATGGCGAGAATAAATTGTAGTGAAATCTATTGAAATGACGTACTTGGGTATCTGGATCCGCATCAACATGCATCATGGGCTAACTATTCCTTATTAATGCCAATTAAATCATGAGGGGGAAATCCACACCTCATAAACCACGCTCTAATCAATATGGTGCTAAGGGCTTATCGTGCCAAATAATAATAACCTTGTACTAGGGGGCCGGTGAAATCAAGGCGGTACTAGACAAGATTAGTATTATTTGTCGACGAGAAGTCAAAACATCCACAAAAACTAGAGGGGAAGAGAAAGTAAATTTACCAAATTAAGCCCATGACACATGTTGAGACTTCACCTTCAACCCAAGCTTGAAAGAAAATTAGCCACTCATAATTGAACTAGGGGCAAAATGAAAATTTATTAAAATTCGTAGAAAATACAAGATGGAGAGGGAATTACAGAAAATGGATCCCAAAAATGGATTCAAAGCTCTCAAATTAGGGGGGAGATGCCCCCTTTTTATAGATACATGGAGTAAATCATGGCCATTAGATTAAAAACAGTTTGGACGCTCAGGATTGCGCCACGTCATCAGTCAACAGTACGCGGTTTGACCACGCGGATGAACAGTAACACGGTTCGACCCCGATGAACAGTAACGCGTTTGGTTGAAAATAATCTTGTGTGATGCATGTACCGTACGCGAGATTTGTCGTCCACTGATATGCTGCTACGTCACCATCAACAGTACATAAGAATTTTAGTCCCACAGGATCGTGACACCTCATCAGTCAATGCCACATCATCGGTCAATGCCACGTCATCGATCCGTCTATGTAAACAGTGCCGTGAACAGTAACGTATACATGAATAATACCGTACATGTGAATAGTGCCATTTTTCCTTTTATGCTCCTCCTAAGGTTTTCGACCGTCCTGAGTTCAAAAGTGATGTCCGTTTTTCCGTCTGATCTCTCCTTTATTGTGAAATGACTATAATGCCCCTAAAATACAAAAATACTTAATTAAAATAAAACATATATAATTAAATCACAAGAAGGTTAAATACATAAAAGTAAGGGTTGTTAGTAAGACTTGAAATATAAAATGACGATTTTTTCCTTTATAAATATGCATTTTCTAACACTCAACAGTACCCATCTATTACTTTTATAAGTCCTTGATGATTTTCACAAAAGTGACTTAAAAAAAACCAAAAATCAAAATAAGTTTTAAGTTTTTAAAATTATTTTTGGGCCTCTTAAAACGATCCTAACTTAGCCCTTTATTCAATGTAGGAAATTTTAGAAGAGTCATGATCTTTTTATGGGAAAAGGATAGTGAACTTCTTAACTTTTCGAAAAGGAACATAGAACCCCTTACCATTTCAAAAAAGACATATAATTCTCATTTTTGTTCGTAAATTCCATTTATTTTCGTTCATAATAACTATTATGTCCCTATAAGAGATAATCAACATATTGATTTTAGACAATGAGCCCCCAAATTTTACTTTCCATTTTCACAATTTGCCTTTTGTCCATATAGATGTCTATTTAATATCTCATTTTTCCCAATTTCCTTTGGAAGAAAATAACATGGACTTTAATTTTATCTATTATTAATCTTTTTTAATCATCTTGTTGATGCCGAAATCTGCTCGCCCTTTTGACCGACCAGATCCTTTCACCAACGTTTATGTTATCGACTGTTGCTCGAACCACTAAGGTTGGAATCGCCCTCCTTTCTCTCACTAGACACGCGTTCACCAAAAACGGATCAGAGACGCCGGTGGTTTTCCCGGCGTAAATCCTCTGATGCCTAAGTTAGCACAAGGTGTTTACGGGAAAACAATACAATTTGGATTCAAGAAGTTTGTAATTTTTTTTTTATTTCATAAACACTTTGCAATTTCTTTAGACGGCAAATACTTGGTGTCTATATACCATAAAGGTATGTGCTAACCCAAGCCACTATTTGGAAAAATTATTTGTGGATTATAATTTACAAGATTCGTAGTAAAACAAGACCCAGATCACAATTGAAACCCTTCGTTAGAACACCATTATGAAATTTTATCCCATGAGTAAATGTCTTGTAATATTGGTTAATGGAAACCCCAAACTCCTCAAAATTCATGAAGCCTATATCCTAGCCCAATTAAGTTGGGAGAGATTAAGGTAGCGTTTGTTTTTTTTGTCTAAAATCTAAATGAATTTAAATTTTTCTTAAATCTAAATGGGTCTGATTACAAAAATCTGAATGACATGTTTGTTTTTCTTTCTTAAATATCTAAATATAAGTGGCATCTTGTTTGTTTTTATAATAAAAAACATCTTAAACTTGGTTATTTAACATTTATGTCCTTATAAATTAAAACAAATAAAGAGGATTAGATTTTATAGTTTAGAAAATAAGTTATTTTACAGAGATATTTTTGGAATATAATATTTACTTATTATTCAGACCTTTTTACATTCAGATAAAAGTCACAAAAATTTACTTTTTTTATTCATATGTAAATATATAAAAATCATATATAAGTTCCAAAAAACAAACAAGCATATTTTAGAAAATGTCTGAAATTAATAAAATTTCAGATTTCAGACATTTAAAAAACAACCTCTAAGTCCAAGCATAATCTGCCAAAATTATTAACCCTATATTCTTGCTTGAGATCTATCAAGAAGGAGAACCACATTACAAATTAACTAATCAAAACACAATATTTGCCAACCGTAGTAAATAATTCTGAAATGAGAAATCGATATTGTCAATTTTTAATTTAGAACTTTCTACTTGTACACCAATATATAATATTTAGAGGTGGGAGAAGAAACAAGGCATGGATTAGTTATAATTCTAGTACACAAAAAGATGAGTATTGCTTTCACTAGTTCAACAAACAATTCAGTAGTTCTACAACATTTTGACAATGGAATACATGGCACCTGAGCAACAGGCAAGGCTAGCAAAAGAATCTGGTGTCTACAGTTATGCCACTGTGGCTTTAGAAATCGCTTGTGGGAGAAAACCCATCAACCCAATGGCCAAAAAAGAGGGACGGGTCTATTTGATGCAGTGGATTTGAGAGGTCTATGGAATTGGGAAGCTGGTCACAGCAGCTGATCCGAGACTGCGGAAACTTTGATGAGCTAGGTGATTATTGGATTACAGTCACTCAACTCACGCGACATTTCAATTAAGTTCAGACGATAGTGGTTTGAATTCTTCGACTTATGGGACATTTCAATTAAGTTCACAAAGTTAGGACTTAGTTAATGGATGCAATTTAAGGACTTTTTTAATCACCAATGGTAGTTCCGTCAGATATAAGTGAACCATGAGAAATACCATTCGTATAACAGGCTCGTTTCTTAACTAATCAATCCTCCTTTAATGGGTGGAAGCATAAAGCGTAGTAAACATCACCGAGGATTGAAAAACCGAAAGCGTAGTAAAGAAAAGAGGATGGCTTCTGCACTTAAATCACTTTAAGATTAATCTAATATAAATTAGTGCCTCTAGAATTTATTTTGGTAAGGAAAATTTGAAAAGGATCATCAAGTTTACGTTTTGGACTTGAAAACGACTTAAAAATTGACTTTATTATTTCTTACAAATTTTATTTGCATCGAGGGCCAAAGGCCGAAGAGAAGCAACCAAGTAGTTACTTATGAAAAAAATTAATGAAACTTGCAATTAAAAATTATACACACAACTAATGTAATGCTTTTATTTCACTGTCACTCCATTTATTTCTATTTATTTATATAATTTTTATTGCCAAACAGAATTTGCATACTGGCACTTCCAGGCAATTTCCGAGTTTTCTGAATTGCCGCGTGGACAAATTTGACCACATTTCCACCGAACCTTATGAAGACTTTGTACTTGTCTGAATTTTTATAAGTTACCTTAAAATTTTTGTAGGCAGCCTCTATACCAAAAATGGCTAATTTCTTTATGATCATCATCTTGTTATCCCCAATAATCCAATTAGCAAATGCTTTATCTTTCAATTTTTCCGGTTTCTCCAATGATGGCAGCATCAACTATGAGAGAGCTTTCCCAGAAAACCAAGTGATTCAGCTAGCTTCAAGACGTGGTATGATTGGCCGGGCAACATATAACAAGCCGTTGCGTCTCTGGAATAATGCCACTGGAAATCTCACAGACTTTACAACTCACTTCTCATTTGTAATTGATTCTCAAAACAGAACCGCATATGGAGATGGGCTTGCCTTCTTTCTTGCGCCGCAAGGTTCAAGGATTCCGAATGCCACTAAAGGAGGTTCTTTAGGCCTAACCAATGACGGGGAGTATTTAAATTCATCTTCCAATCCATTTGTTGCTGTTGAATTTGATATCTATAGGAACGGCGGCTGGGATCCACCAGGTAACCATGTGGGTATTGATATCAATTCTATGAGATCTGAGACGAATTTGACATGGTGGGCTGATATCAGAAATGGGAAAATGAATGATGCATGGATTAGTTATAATTCCAGCACAAAGAAATTGAGTGTTGCTTTCACTGGTATTAGAAATAATGCCACAGTGAGGCAGTTTCTTGAGTATCAAGTCAACTTGAAGCTACATTTACCCGAGTGGGTTACTTTTGGCTTCTCGGCAGCCACTGGAAATGCATCTGCAATTCACAGGATTTACTCCTGGGAGTTCAGTTCAAGCTTGGAGACTGATGACGATATTACTAAGATGCGGGCTGTTAATGGTGCTGGTCCCGACAAAGGTCCAAACAAAAATTCTTCAAGCTATACTGCTATAGCAACTTAACTTCATCTTCTGCAGCTTCTTCATCCGCATCCCGTTCAAACATGCCTTAATTCAGTTTTAGTTGTTTGCCAATTTTACTTTTATATTTTAATCTTGTTTTTGATCAAATAAATCTTCATATGCCTTTTTCTTTTTTATTTCATTTTTGGAAAACAATACAAAGAGTAATATACTACACCATATGAGTACCATTTTAGAAAATGGAAAATGCTATTTGCACAAAAAATTACAGAATACAACGAATCCAGTGAGAATACTTATACATAATTTGTTGTGAATTATTTAGTTAATTTATATAATTTTTTAATGAGGCTAAGGTAAGAGGTCACTATTTTCACAACAATAGCGATACATGTACTGACGCCCTATCTACCGAAACAACTGAAGTTAACATTTTTCACTTAAAATCAATCCAAAAATTGAGAATTGATCAACGACCAAAATTAAAAATTCAGTATTGAGGCAATGGACCATCCCCCACCAAATTTCTTTGTTCTCAAACTGGGCGATGCCAACTTGCGAAGTGAGTCTATCGCCCGGATTGGTCAAAAACCCATCACCCAACCCAGGGGCGGTGCCAAGAAGTTAATCAAGGGGAGGTTAAATTTAAATAATAATATAATTTAAAAATAGTCAACAAGTAACAAATGCCAAAATAAAAAATCATTAATATATTTAATTCAATACATTTATAACTAACCTCAACTTGTTTTCATATGTTAAAAAAATTAAAGAATAATCTTATCATCAAGAATACAAAATAAATCTTTTTTTGTATATACAACAATAATATCACTCAATTATGGATCTCTTATCTGATTTCATAGATGATTTTTTGCAAAATTCATAGCCAAAAATACTTTTTTGACTATAGTGATGAGAACTAGTAAAAACAATAAATAAATTAATAAACGTAATTTATCATTTTTAGCATCAACTATTTTTCTTGAGGGCTTATCAATTCCTTTCAATTTTTGAAAATTTGTTATCTGAACTCACTTCTTTAATGTAAATATTAAGTTGAATTTTAAGCGCTACAAGACTCATTAAAAAAAAAAATCATTTGAATAAGCTCAATGAGGTGAAATAATTTCTTTTTTCTTTTTTGTGTGTGAGGAGAGTTAGGGCCAGAGAAATTTTAAAATACAATGTTTCTTTGTGCGTTGGAAGTGTAAAAATAAATACTTAATATATTGTTTATTTTTAAATTTCAATGGGGACTTTCTTAGTAAATTAAATTCAAAATAGGACAAATATATAAATTTTCAAAAATCTAGGGGGGCTGCAGTCTAATGTGGCGCCGCCACTGATCCAACCCAAAACAAAAGAAAAAAAAAACATAAAAAAATAAAAAATTCAGTTGATCGATTTAACAAAATCTTGCTACATTTATCATTTTTGTTCTGACAAATCTGAGTTTTTATAAGTGATAAGAATCGAAGAGATTATTAAAAAGAATAGTCGAAAACACTATAAAAAGATTTTTAAAATACTCCAACAATAAAGACAAAGTAAAGAAAACCTTGAAAAAAGGAAAACGTTTCTTTGTGGAAAAATTGAGCATCCATATACCGCCATCAAATTTGACATATATATATGATTTAAATTGCTAGCTAAGGTGCTATTGATACGGTCCTTTTATGGGAATTCCCGGATGTCATCTGGATGCATGTTCTCTTCAAGGCAATTTCCTAAGGCTGATTTTTGTCAAAAATATTAACTTCAAAAATCCTTTTCAAACAACTAAACTATACGAGGCCATAGTACAACTTAGAAATCTACTAAACATAACCCGATATGTTTTAGTATGTAAGAAGAGAAACTGAAACTAAATTAAATCCTAATCCTGAATGGACTTGAATTAATGATATGTGTAGTAATTTCCTATAAGCCTAAGGATTTAAAATTAGGTTAGGAAAGGATATGGTCGCTTAGTTTTATAAATAGAGCAATAGTGTTTTAAGTACAGTACTATTGCCTCTGAATCCCGATCAATAGAGCTCATAAATTTTTGTATGGCAACATGGATAATGAATATGGAAGCATTGGAGATGACCGTGCTGAATGTGATTATTTCTGCAATGGAAATGACTGCGAGGGATGTGCAAACTGCTGCAACGGTGATCAATGCGAAGGATGCGAACATTGTTGCCAGGAAAACTGCTGGGGCTGTGCAAATTGCTGCAACGGAGATGAATATTGCAACGGATGTGAGTATTGCCGCAATAGAGATGAATGCGAAGGATGTAAATCTTTCGGCAATTTAGACTGCAATGGATATGCATATTGCTGCTTGGAAGATGAGTGCCGTGGATGTCATTATTGTTTACACGAACCGGTAAAACTTGAATCCTTTATCTTTCAATTAAGGCGGTGATATTAACCCTGCCCTTGTTCTTTTTCTTTTTTTTTTAATACCTCATTTATTTTTCAAATTGTCCTTTTATCTCTTGGGGTCCATTTTTCTTTTCACCATCTATTTCTAGAATTTCGCATCATCTCTCTCTTTTTCTTTTTTTCTTTTTCGGTTAGAATTTTGTATCAACACTCTTAGATGCAAAATTTACCATTTATTATTTTTTAAAAAGCCGATAATATATTACATAATTGTCTATGAGCCAAAGGCTGTATACTTTCTAAGCTTTTATGTAGGGGTGGGCAAAAAAAACCGTAGTCTTAAAAAAACCGAACCGAACTGACGGTTTTTTCTAATTCGGTTCAGTTTTTATTTAAAAAAAAAAACCGAATATACCGTTGAAAAAACCGAATCGAACCGAACCGATCCAAAAAGAACCGTTTTAATTTGGTTCTTATTGAGTTTGGTTCTTATTCGGTTCTTTTTATAAAATAACCGATTTAAATCGGTTCTACTTAATTTCGAACCGAACCGTGCCCACCCCTACTTTTATGTCAAGTGTTAATCATAAATAAGTATTGCCCTATCAGCTTAAGTTTTTGAGCCAACAACTTTTTTAAATTTACTGTTCAGTAAATTTTATTTTTATTTTTTTAGAAAGGTTACCATCCATGCAATTCTCTTTTAATATATATAGGCTGGTGAGGGAGACAGTCAATTGCAACATCAGTTTCAACTTTGCAGCACTAGTGTTTCCACCATTCAGATTTGCTCCACCACCACGTTCAGCTAGAGTTGCTGCAGGCGTTAATTTTGTTCCACCGCCTCAACCACCTCCGGCTAAATGACATGCTACTGGCTAGCTTTAATTTGCTAAACTTGTCGAAATTTTGCCAAACGTGCAAAACAGAATTTCATTGGAGGTGTATACTTTTCGAAATTTTTGAATCAGATGTATTTTGAGAAGAGGGTTTCATGACAATTTTAAACTGGTGTTAAGAGCTCCATCCAAAAATTAAAGAAAAATTATTAAATGAACCAAACACGCATGACTGGTTTAATTAACAGTATTGCAAATTATGTTAGGGAATCCTGCCGCATTTATAATTATTCTTTTCAACTTTTTTTTTGGTTCAAATGGTAGTGGCTCGAAACTAAAAATAAAGTAATAATGATAGTTGATTTGACACCTCGTCTTTTTTAATAATTTTATTTTATAGAAAAGAAAATAAGGTGGAAAGGTAAGCAAAACCAAATTAATTTATATCTCCTATCTCTTCTAAGATTCAAATTCGGATAACCAGGTCATTTATTTTCAAAATCTTTATTATCAAATGAATAATAAAACAATAAAGAAGTTAAATTATGCACGTATACTATCATTAAAAGATATATGACAGAAATTTTTAAAAGCTCAACTGCTCAAGAGAGTTCAAATAAGGAGAAAATATTAATCCCAATCGCTAGCCTCATGTCATGCCACCTGTAATCTTATTTGATTTTTGTTTGACAATAATGGTGCATTTATCTCCTACATTGGGGAATCGAAATTCAGAATCGAAATAATTGACAGTGTTTATTTTACAAAATAAAAGTGAGAATCGAAATCAAAATCATGCAGGGCCCATAAATTTGTGAATTCATTCCCATTAATTTCATTTCCAAGGGAAAGGTTGGGAATCAAACTCCATTTCTCATAACTATCCATCTTACTCACATAAATTTTCATAATTTTTAAATTGCCCTCAATCAAGTCTGTTATTTTTACAGTTTGGTCCTTACGAAATTTATGAAAATACCTATAAATTTTGTATTATTTACAAATAAGAGCTTTATTATTTAATAATAATAATAATGATGATGTTGATGATATTATTATTATTTGTTAAAGTCATTATTATTGTATTAATATTATTGTTATTAAAATTTATTGTTCTATTATTTTAATTATTGTTATATATTATTATTTTAATATTATAATTATTAAAATATTATAATTTATTATTATTATTATTATTAGGCAGCCTATTAGGCTCCTGTACAACATTTCATCCACCTTTTCAGCTTCATCTTCTTTGCAAAACTTCTCTTTTTGATTCATTGGAGTTGCAGTTGGCTTGCATCTCTTCCATGTTGAATTTCTTGAGAACTTCCTTTGCATATTTTTGCTGGGATAGAAATATTTCATTTTCCTTTTGATGTACCTGCATACCAAGGAAAAATGTCATCGTCCCAAGGTCTGTCATTTCAAAGACATCTTTCATTTCTTCTTTAAACCTGTCAATCAACTCCTTGCTACTTCATGTAACGAGTAGATCATCAACATACAGAGATACCACAAGTATTTCATTATCAGCCTTCTTGATATATAAAGTAGATTCACTCCGACTTTTTTTTAAGCCTAAGTTTGTTAAGTGTGTGTCAATTCTGCTATACCAGGACCTTGGTGCCTGTTTTAAACCGTACAGGGCTTTCTTCAGTCGATAAACCTTCTCATCTTGTCCTGGAAAAAAAAACCCTTCAGGCTGCTCCACAAAAATTTCTTCCTCCAAGTATCCACACATTGTAGTAAAAGGCAAAGGAACAGAAGCGATTGAAGGCCATACAGGTTTGAAATTGATTTTTGATGTTTTATATGTTCCTGAAATTAATCAAAATCTTTTGAGTGTTACTTTGTTGTTAGAAAAAGGCTATAAGGTGATGTTTGAAGACAAGAACTATGTGATCAAAGATACAAAAGACAGAAAAAGTATTCAAAGTTCAAATGAAAGGCAAAAGCTTTGTGTTGGATTTAATGAAAGAAGAACAGGCTTCTGTACACAGAGAAGATAACAATACAATGCTTTGGCACAAGAGGTTAGGGCATTTCCATCATATTGCTCTACTCTACATGAAGAACAACAATCTAGTCAAAGGCTTGCCTGAATTAGAGGAGGAGTCTCCTAAATGTGCCGCCTAGCAGTATGGAAAGCAAACTAGGATTCCGTTTCAACAAAATAAATCCTGGAGGGCTATACAGAGGTTGCAATTAATACACACAGATGTGAAAGGACCAATGAAAACCATCTTTGAATAACAGTAAGTATTATATTGTTTTCATTTATGATTACTCAAGAATGTGCTGGATTTATTTTATGAAGCTTAAATCTGAGGTTGCTGACATCTTTGTGAAGTTTAAAGCTTGGGTTGAAACTCAAAGCAGATACAAGATGCAGGTGATTAGTTCCGATAATGGAACGAAATATACCTCTGAAAAATTTAACAAGTTTTGTGAAGATGCAGGCATTGAACATCAGCTGACAGCACCTTACACTCCTCAGCAAAATGGTGTTGTGGAGAGAAAAAATCGGACAATAATGGAGATGGCAAGATGCTTGCTTCATGATAAAGGATTGCCGAAGAAATTTTGGGCTGAGGCCGTAAACACTGCAGTTTTTTTATTGAACAGATTGCCAACAAAAGCTTTACAGAAAAAGACTCCATTGGAAGCATGGTATGGCTACAAACCAAAGCTGTTTAATCTAAAGATATTTGGTTGTCTATGTTTCTCTTACATCCATCAAGTTAAGAGAGACAAATTAGATAAAAAAGCAGAACCTGAGATTTTTGTAAGCTATAGCTCAACCTCAAAAGCCTACAAGATTTACTCACCGCAAAGCAACAAAGTAATCGTCAGCAGGGATGTTCAATTCTTTGAGTAAGATAACTGGAGTTGGGAGAATGACAAGAAGCTTGAGGTCGAGGAGGAGAATGATGATACGGACAATGAAAATGTTAAAGGAACTGGATCTCTCTCTAACATCTATCAGAGGTGTACTATTGCTGTAATGGAGCCTGCGGGGTATTAAGAAGCTGCAAATGATCAGAAGTGGATAGCTGCAATAAAGGACGAGCTAAAAATGATTGAAAAGAATCAAACATGGGAGTTAGTAGACAGACCTGAACACAAGAAAGCTATAGGAG
This sequence comes from Citrus sinensis, assembly GCF_022201045.2. Lineage (NCBI taxonomy): Eukaryota > Viridiplantae > Streptophyta > Magnoliopsida > Sapindales > Rutaceae > Citrus > Citrus sinensis. Next base: position 8,664,587 of record NC_068563.1, on the reverse strand, counting down.
TCAAGTGGGTTTACAGGACCAAGCTCAATCCTAATGGTTCTGTAAACATGCACAAGGTAAGACTTATTGTCAAGGGATATGCTCAGATGTTTGGGGTAGATTTTTTTGACACTTTTGCCCCTGTTGCCAGGTTGGATACCATAAGGATGTTGCTAGCTCTTGCTGCACAGCAAGGTTGGGTTATACACCAAATGGATGTCAAATCAGCCTTTTTGAATGGATACTTGGAGGAAGAAATTTTTGTGGAGCAACCTGAAGGGTTTGTTTTTTCAAGACAAGATGAGAAGGTATATCGACTGAAGAAAGCCCTGTACGATTTAAAACAGGCACCAAGGTCCTGGTATAGCAGAATTGACACACACTTAACAAACTTAAGCTTCGAAAAAAGTCTGAGTGAATATACTTTATATATCAAAAAGGCTGATAAAGAAATACTTATGATAGCTCTGTATGGTGATGATCTACCCATTACAGGAAGTAACAATGAGTTGATTGACAGGTTTAAAGAAGAAATTAAAGATGTCTTTAAAATGACAGACCTTGGGAGGATGACATTTTTCCTTAGCATGTAGGTACATCAAAAGGAAAATGAGATATTTCTATCCCAGCAAAAATATGCAAAGGAAGTTCTTAAGAAATTCAACATGGAAGAGTGCAAGCCAACTGCAACTCCAATGAATCAAAAGAATAAGTTTTGCAAAGAAGATGGAGCTAAAAAGGTGGATGAAAGGCTTTACAGGAGCCTAATAGGCTGCCTAATGTGTTTAACTGCAACCAGACCAGATATCATGCATGCAGTGAGTTTGCTATCAAGGTATATGCATTGTGCCAGTGAAATTCATTTTCAGGCGGAAAAAGAATTCTTAGATATGTTAAGGGCAGAATTGATTATGGAATAAAGTTTAATCAAGTTAAAAACTTCCATCTTCATGGATATTCTGATAGTGATTGGGCTGGATGTGTTGATGACATGAGAAGCACCTCAGGTTACTGTTTTAGCTTTGGTTCTGGAATTTTTTCAGGGTGTTCTAAGAAGCAAGAAGTCGTAGCTCAATCCACAGCAGAAGTAGAATATGTAGCTACTGCTGCAGCTGTGAATCAAGCTATTTGGATCAGGAAACTCATGAAAGATTTGCATATAGAACAACAAGAAGGCACACAAATATTTGTGGACAACCAAGCTGCAATTTCAATTGCTAATAATCCAGTGTTCCATGGCAAGACAAAACACTTCAAGATAAAACTTTATTTTCTAAGAGATGTACAAAGAGAAGGAGAAGTGCAGCTGATCTACTGCAAAACAGAGAATCAAAGTGCTGACATCTTAACAAAAGCACTTCCAAAGATTAGATATGAATTCTTGAGGCAAAAGCTTGGTGTATGCAGCTCCAGAGTCAAGGAGGAGAATGTTGACTGCAATAACTCATGAAGCTAAATCAGTTTTTTTTTTTTTTTTTCTGTTGCTATTTTTTAGGACTATGACCACTTCTTCATGCTATTTTCCTGCACTTAGTTATGATGCTCAAATGTAGCAAATTTTTCTGCACTTTAGTTTTCATTATGCTGTATAAATAGATGATTTTGTTGCTCAATAAATATATAATTCAGCAGTCTACAAATCAACATTCTCTCGATATCTTTATAGCCAACAAACTTTCAGATTCTGAAGGTGATTTGTTGAATAATCCTTCTCGTTTTAGAAGATTGGTAGGTTGGTTAATTTATCTTACAATTACTAGACTAGATATTACATATTCTGTAAACAATCGAAGTCGATTTATGCATGCTCCAAGAAAGCCTCATTGGGATGCTGCTCTTTGCGTTGTGAGATATTTGAAAAAGGGTCCAGGACTTGGATTGTTATTCTCCTCTAATAACTCCCTGCAACTAAAGGCATATTGTGACGCTAATTGGGCTAACTGTCCTATGACAAGGAGATCAACGTCGGGTTACTGTGTGCTTCTTGGAGACTCTTTAATCTCTTGGAAAACGAAGAAGCAAACAATTGTTTCCATATCATCTTCTGAAGCCGGGTATAGATCCATGGCTGCTGCAACTTGTGAACTCATTTAGCTCCGATACTTATTTAACGATCTGCAAGTTTCTTTGGGACCAATCTGATTGTTGTGATAACTAAGCAGCTCTTCACATCGCTACAAATCCTGTGTACCATGAACGCACGAAACATATCAAGCTTGACTGCCATGTTGTGAGAGAAAAAATTCAAGCAGGTCAGATTGTCACTAGATTTGTTCTTTCATCCCTTCAGCTAGCTGACGTCTTTACAAAAGCTTTAGGAGGAAACATATTCAAGAGTTTAATCAGCAAGTTGAACATTCTTGACATACATTCCCCCTTGAAGTTAAGATTGATTTCCCTTAATTTATGTAATTGATTTCTGTGTCTTTTGACTTTCTGTATTATTTTATATACAATCCCTTTGACATAGGAATTAGTTATTAGATTTATTCATTACCTTATATAGCTTATTAGCCCTGTTATATATTCATGTAATAACTTCCTGTAAAGATAAGAAATGAGGAATCTTCTTCACTTTTTCACATAATGCTCAATCAAGAGAAAAGTGTTGTGGAAGCTGAGATGATTGGTATGATTACATCTATTCACATTGAAGGTAAGAAAATTGTTCTTGAAGAACATTTGGCTAAAAATATAAAAATAATTGAAAATGACATCAAGAAAAAATTAGAGAAATGCAAAGTGTCATCTAATTGTTTTTTAGTCCAATTTTTCTTTTTTATACGAATAATACAATTAAATAACTTATATTACATTTGATATTTACAACTATTATATTCCAATATACAATTATTAATATTTACAATCGGATAATTAGTTGAGATTACAACTTTACATTAAATTCTATTAAAGCATTTGCCTAAATTGTCTACACTCACTAATAATTAAGGAATGTCTGCTCCACTTGCATTTTGCAAGGAAGAAAAACTTTAAAATAGCCCCATAAGACATTCTTAATTTACAGAGAATTTGTGTCCCTAAGGACTAAAAATACTACTCTCATGGTTGGAAGAGCAGCGATCCACCACTCATTAAAGGGCGAGTAGCATTTTCCAGTTTTGAACATATAGCATGAGGAACATTTTTCATATTTAGTCGAATGACAACTCAATGCTCCTTTTGCCAACATGTGTAGGGTTGTAACCCTAAAACTCTTGTCTTAACACAAGAGATTTTTACTATTTCAATTAGATAGCACCCACAAGATTAATTTTTGGATGTTAGTTGGTCAACCATGAATGCTATATATTGTCAAGTGCTTCTAGATTTTAGGCTAGTTTGGTGATACTGCGGCTTTTAAATAATTATCGTTAGCTATATTGTAAAAGCAATCAGTCGTGAAGAGAATTAATTAAATGTTTGGTAGAATTTATTTTCAAAATATAATTTTTAAAAATAGTCGTACGTGTCTAGTAAATTTTATTGTTAGACTACTACAAAAATATACGAATGAGTAAAATGAACATATTATTGAATAAAATTTATTTATACATTTAAAAACATGTATATTATTATGTGTAAATAATGATTGATAGTTAAGTTTTTTATTTTTATTAATTTTTTTGTTTTATTTTATTATCTCAATATAATTGGTAAAAATAATATTTAGAATAAGGATAATTTTAGATTTTTTAATCTACGTGAGTATGTAAATATGAAATTATATTAAATATAAAACTAATTATCAAAATCATATTTTAAAAGGTACCTGTTGTGCAAATTTTAATGAACTCGCAAGCGCACGAATCTATTGTAGTATAGATCAATGATGACGAGTGTCGATCCCACGAGGAGGTGGATTTTAATTGTGTGTGGAATTAATTTTGCAAATGGGTGGTTGGAATTGTGGTGGAAGTGATTTAAAATATGCTAAAATTGGAATTGAAATGGCAATAATAAATTCTAAAATTGGAATTGCAATGGCGAGAATAAATTGTAGTGAAATCTATTGAAATGACGTACTTGGGTATCTGGATCCGCATCAACATGCATCATGGGCTAACTATTCCTTATTAATGCCAATTAAATCATGAGGGGGAAATCCACACCTCATAAACCACGCTCTAATCAATATGGTGCTAAGGGCTTATCGTGCCAAATAATAATAACCTTGTACTAGGGGGCCGGTGAAATCAAGGCGGTACTAGACAAGATTAGTATTATTTGTCGACGAGAAGTCAAAACATCCACAAAAACTAGAGGGGAAGAGAAAGTAAATTTACCAAATTAAGCCCATGACACATGTTGAGACTTCACCTTCAACCCAAGCTTGAAAGAAAATTAGCCACTCATAATTGAACTAGGGGCAAAATGGAAATTTATTAAAATTCGTAGAAAATACAAGATGGAGAGGGAATTACAGAAAATGGATCCCAAAAATGGATTCAAAGCTCTCAAATTAGGGGGGAGATGCCCCCTTTTTATAGATACATGGAGTAAATCATGGCCATTAGATTAAAAACAGTTTGGACGCTCAGGATTGCGCCACGTCATCAGTCAACAGTACGCGGTTTGACCACGCGGATGAACAGTAACACGGTTCGACCCCGATGAACAGTAACGCGTTTGGTTGAAAATAATCTTGTGTGATGCATGTACCGTACGCGAGATTTGTCGTCCACTGATATGCTGCTACGTCACCATCAACAGTACATAAGAATTTTAGTCCCACAGGATCGTGACACCTCATCAGTCAATGCCACATCATCGGTCAATGCCACGTCATCGATCCGTCTATGTAAACAGTGCCGTGAACAGTAACGTATACATGAATAATACCGTACATGTGAATAGTGCCATTTTTCCTTTTATGCTCCTCCTAAGGTTTTCGACCGTCCTGAGTTCAAAAGTGATGTCCGTTTTTCCGTCTGATCTCTCCTTTATTGTGAAATGACTATAATGCCCCTAAAATACAAAAATACTTAATTAAAATAAAACATATATAATTAAATCACAAGAAGGTTAAATACATAAAAGTAAGGGTTGTTAGTAAGACTTGAAATATAAAATGACGATTTTTTCCTTTATAAATATGCATTTTCTAACACTCAACAGTACCCATCTATTACTTTTATAAGTCCTTGATGATTTTCACAAAAGTGACTTAAAAAAAACCAAAAATCAAAATAAGTTTTAAGTTTTTAAAATTATTTTTGGGCCTCTTAAAATGATCCTAACTTAGCCCTTTATTCAATGTAGGAAATTTTAGAAGAGTCATGATCTTTTTATGGGAAAAGGATAGTGAACTTCTTAACTTTTCGAAAAGGAACATAGAACCCCTTACCATTTCAAAAAAGACATATAATTCTCATTTTTGTTCGTAAATTCCATTTATTTTCGTTCATAATAACTATTATGTCCCTATAAGAGATAATCAACATATTGATTTTAGACAATGAGCCCCCAAATTTTACTTTCCATTTTCACAATTTGCCTTTTGTCCATATAGATGTCTATTTAATATCTCATTTTTCCCAATTTCCTTTGGAAGAAAATAACATGGACTTTAATTTTATCTATTATTAATCTTTTTTAATCATCTTGTTGATGCCGAAATCTGCTCGCCCTTTTGACCGACCAGATCCTTTCACCAACGTTTATGTTATCGACTGTTGCTCGAACCACTAAGGTTGGAATCGCCCTCCTTTCTCTCACTAGACACGCGTTCACCAAAAACGGATCAGAGACGCCGGTGGTTTTCCCGGCGTAAATCCTCTGATGCCTAAGTTAGCACAAGGTGTTTACGGGAAAACAATACAATTTGGATTCAAGAAGTTTGTAATTTTTTTTTTATTTCATAAACACTTTGCAATTTCTTTAGACGGCAAATACTTGGTGTCTATATACCATAAAGGTATGTGCTAACCCAAGCCACTATTTGGAAAAATTATTTGTGGATTATAATTTACAAGATTCGTAGTAAAACAAGACCCAGATCACAATTGAAACCCTTCGTTAGAACACCATTATGAAATTTTATCCCATGAGTAAATGTCTTGTAATATTGGTTAATGGAAACCCCAAACTCCTCAAAATTCATGAAGCCTATATCCTAGCCCAATTAAGTTGGGAGAGATTAAGGTAGCGTTTGTTTTTTTTGTCTAAAATCTAAATGAATTTAAATTTTTCTTAAATCTAAATGGGTCTGATTACAAAAATCTGAATGACATGTTTGTTTTTCTTTCTTAAATATCTAAATATAAGTGGCATCTTGTTTGTTTTTATAATAAAAAACATCTTAAACTTGGTTATTTAACATTTATGTCCTTATAAATTAAAACAAATAAAGAGGATTAGATTTTATAGTTTAGAAAATAAGTTATTTTACAGAGATATTTTTGGAATATAATATTTACTTATTATTCAGACCTTTTTACATTCAGATAAAAGTCACAAAAATTTACTTTTTTTATTCATATGTAAATATATAAAAATCATATATAAGTTCCAAAAAACAAACAAGCATATTTTAGAAAATGTCTGAAATTAATAAAATTTCAGATTTCAGACATTTAAAAAACAACCTCTAAGTCCAAGCATAATCTGCCAAAATTATTAACCCTATATTCTTGCTTGAGATCTATCAAGAAGGAGAACCACATTACAAATTAACTAATCAAAACACAATATTTGCCAACCGTAGTAAATAATTCTGAAATGAGAAATCGATATTGTCAATTTTTAATTTAGAACTTTCTACTTGTACACCAATATATAATATTTAGAGGTGGGAGAAGAAACAAGGCATGGATTAGTTATAATTCTAGTACACAAAAAGATGAGTATTGCTTTCACTAGTTCAACAAACAATTCAGTAGTTCTACAACATTTTGACAATGGAATACATGGCACCTGAGCAACAGGCAAGGCTAGCAAAAGAATCTGGTGTCTACAGTTATGCCACTGTGGCTTTAGAAATCGCTTGTGGGAGAAAACCCATCAACCCAATGGCCAAAAAAGAGGGACGGGTCTATTTGATGCAGTGGATTTGAGAGGTCTATGGAATTGGGAAGCTGGTCACAGCAGCTGATCCGAGACTGCGGAAACTTTGATGAGCTAGGTGATTATTGGATTACAGTCACTCAACTCACGCGACATTTCAATTAAGTTCAGACGATAGTGGTTTGAATTCTTCGACTTATGGGACATTTCAATTAAGTTCACAAAGTTAGGACTTAGTTAATGGATGCAATTTAAGGACTTTTTTAATCACCAATGGTAGTTCCGTCAGATATAAGTGAACCATGAGAAATACCATTCGTATAACAGGCTCGTTTCTTAACTAATCAATCCTCCTTTAATGGGTGGAAGCATAAAGCGTAGTAAACATCACCGAGGATTGAAAAACCGAAAGCGTAGTAAAGAAAAGAGGATGGCTTCTGCACTTAAATCACTTTAAGATTAATCTAATATAAATTAGTGCCTCTAGAATTTATTTTGGTAAGGAAAATTTGAAAAGGATCATCAAGTTTACGTTTTGGACTTGAAAACGACTTAAAAATTGACTTTATTATTTCTTACAAATTTTATTTGCATCGAGGGCCAAAGGCCGAAGAGAAGCAACCAAGTAGTTACTTATGAAAAAAATTAATGAAACTTGCAATTAAAAATTATACACACAACTAATGTAATGCTTTTATTTCACTGTCACTCCATTTATTTCTATTTATTTATATAATTTTTATTGCCAAACAGAATTTGCATACTGGCACTTCCAGGCAATTTCCGAGTTTTCTGAATTGCCGCGTGGACAAATTTGACCACATTTCCACCGAACCTTATGAAGACTTTGTACTTGTCTGAATTTTTATAAGTTACCTTAAAATTTTTGTAGGCAGCCTCTATACCAAAAATGGCTAATTTCTTTATGATCATCATCTTGTTATCCCCAATAATCCAATTAGCAAATGCTTTATCTTTCAATTTTTCCGGTTTCTCCAATGATGGCAGCATCAACTATGAGAGAGCTTTCCCCGAAAACCAAGTGATTCAGCTAGCTTCAAGACGTGGTATGATTGGCCGGGCAACATATAACAAGCCGTTGCGTCTCTGGAATAATGCCACTGGAAATCTCACAGACTTTACAACTCACTTCTCATTTGTAATTGATTCTCAAAACAGAACCGCATATGGAGATGGGCTTGCCTTCTTTCTTGCGCCGCAAGGTTCAAGGATTCCGAATGCCACTAAAGGAGGTTCTTTAGGCCTAACCAATGACGGGGAGTATTTAAATTCATCTTCCAATCCATTTGTTGCTGTTGAATTTGATATCTATAGGAACGGCGGCTGGGATCCACCAGGTAACCATGTGGGTATTGATATCAATTCTATGAGATCTGAGACGAATTTGACATGGTGGGCTGATATCAGAAATGGGAAAATGAATGATGCATGGATTAGTTATAATTCCAGCACAAAGAAATTGAGTGTTGCTTTCACTGGTATTAGAAATAATGCCACAGTGAGGCAGTTTCTTGAGTATCAAGTCAACTTGAAGCTACATTTACCCGAGTGGGTTACTTTTGGCTTCTCGGCAGCCACTGGAAATGCATCTGCAATTCACAGGATTTACTCCTGGGAGTTCAGTTCAAGCTTGGAGACTGATGACGATATTACTAAGATGCGGGCTGTTAATGGTGCTGGTCCCGACAAAGGTCCAAACAAAAATTCTTCAAGCTATACTGCTATAGCAACTTAACTTCATCTTCTGCAGCTTCTTCATCCGCATCCCGTTCAAACATGCCTTAATTCAGTTTTAGTTGTTTGCCAATTTTACTTTTATATTTTAATCTTGTTTTTGATCAAATAAATCTTCATATGCCTTTTTCTTTTTTATTTCATTTTTGGAAAACAATACAAAGAGTAATATACTACACCATATGAGTACCATTTTAGAAAATGGAAAATGCTATTTGCACAAAAAATTACAGAATACAACGAATCCAGTGAGAATACTTATACATAATTTGTTGTGAATTATTTAGTTAATTTATATAATTTTTTAATGAGGCTAAGGTAAGAGGTCACTATTTTCACAACAATAGCGATACATGTACTGACGCCCTATCTACCGAAACAACTGAAGTTAACATTTTTCACTTAAAATCAATCCAAAAATTGAGAATTGATCAACGACCAAAATTAAAAATTCAGTATTGAGGCAATGGACCATCCCCCACCAAATTTCTTTGTTCTCAAACTGGGCGATGCCAACTTGCGAAGTGAGTCTATCGCCCGGATTGGTCAAAAACCCATCACCCAACCCAGGGGCGGTGCCAAGAAGTTAATCAAGGGGAGGTTAAATTTAAATAATAATATAATTTAAAAATAGTCAACAAGTAACAAATGCCAAAATAAAAAATCATTAATATATTTAATTCAATACATTTATAACTAACCTCAACTTGTTTTCATATGTTAAAAAAATTAAAGAATAATCTTATCATCAAGAATACAAAATAAATCTTTTTTTGTATATACAACAATAATATCACTCAATTATGGATCTCTTATCTGATTTCATAGATGATTTTTTGCAAAATTCATAGCCAAAAATACTTTTTTGACTATAGTGATGAGAACTAGTAAAAACAATAAATAAATTAATAAACGTAATTTATCATTTTTAGCATCAACTATTTTTCTTGAGGGCTTATCAATTCCTTTCAATTTTTGAAAATTTGTTATCTGAACTCACTTCTTTAATGTAAATATTAAGTTGAATTTTAAGCGCTACAAGACTCATTAAAAAAAAAAATCATTTGAATAAGCTCAATGAGGTGAAATAATTTCTTTTTTCTTTTTTGTGTGTGAGGAGAGTTAGGGCCAGAGAAATTTTAAAATACAATGTTTCTTTGTGCGTTGGAAGTGTAAAAATAAATACTTAATATATTGTTTATTTTTAAATTTCAATGGGGACTTTCTTAGTAAATTAAATTCAAAATAGGACAAATATATAAATTTTCAAAAATCTAGGGGGGCTGCAGTCTAATGTGGCGCCGCCACTGATCCAACCCAAAACAAAAGAAAAAAAAAACATAAAAAAATAAAAAATTCAGTTGATCGATTTAACAAAATCTTGCTACATTTATCATTTTTGTTCTGACAAATCTGAGTTTTTATAAGTGATAAGAATCGAAGAGATTATTAAAAAGAATAGTCGAAAACACTATAAAAAGATTTTTAAAATACTCCAACAATAAAGACAAAGTAAAGAAAACCTTGAAAAAAGGAAAACGTTTCTTTGTGGAAAAATTGAGCATCCATATACCGCCATCAAATTTGACATATATATATGATTTAAATTGCTAGCTAAGGTGCTATTGATACGGTCCTTTTATGGGAATTCCCGGATGTCATCTGGATGCATGTTCTCTTCAAGGCAATTTCCTAAGGCTGATTTTTGTCAAAAATATTAACTTCAAAAATCCTTTTCAAACAACTAAACTATACGAGGCCATAGTACAACTTAGAAATCTACTAAACATAACCCGATATGTTTTAGTATGTAAGAAGAGAAACTGAAACTAAATTAAATCCTAATCCTGAATGGACTTGAATTAATGATATGTGTAGTAATTTCCTATAAGCCTAAGGATTTAAAATTAGGTTAGGAAAGGATATGGTCGCTTAGTTTTATAAATAGAGCAATAGTGTTTTAAGTACAGTACTATTGCCTCTGAATCCCGATCAATAGAGCTCATAAATTTTTGTATGGCAACATGGATAATGAATATGGAAGCATTGGAGATGACCGTGCTGAATGTGATTATTTCTGCAATGGAAATGACTGCGAGGGATGTGCAAACTGCTGCAACGGTGATCAATGCGAAGGATGCGAACATTGTTGCCAGGAAAACTGCTGGGGCTGTGCAAATTGCTGCAACGGAGATGAATATTGCAACGGATGTGAGTATTGCCGCAATAGAGATGAATGCGAAGGATGTAAATCTTTCGGCAATTTAGACTGCAATGGATATGCATATTGCTGCTTGGAAGATGAGTGCCGTGGATGTCATTATTGTTTACACGAACCGGTAAAACTTGAATCCTTTATCTTTCAATTAAGGCGGTGATATTAACCCTGCCCTTGTTCTTTTTCTTTTTTTTTTAATACCTCATTTATTTTTCAAATTGTCCTTTTATCTCTTGGGGTCCATTTTTCTTTTCACCATCTATTTCTAGAATTTCGCATCATCTCTCTCTTTTTCTTTTTTTCTTTTTCGGTTAGAATTTTGTATCAACACTCTTAGATGCAAAATTTACCATTTATTATTTTTTAAAAAGCCGATAATATATTACATAATTGTCTATGAGCCAAAGGCTGTATACTTTCTAAGCTTTTATGTAGGGGTGGGCAAAAAAAACCGTAGTCTTAAAAAAACCGAACCGAACTGACGGTTTTTTCTAATTCGGTTCAGTTTTTATTTAAAAAAAAAAACCGAATATACCGTTGAAAAAACCGAATCGAACCGAACCGATCCAAAAAGAACCGTTTTAATTTGGTTCTTATTGAGTTTGGTTCTTATTCGGTTCTTTTTATAAAATAACCGATTTAAATCGGTTCTACTTAATTTCGAACCGAACCGTGCCCACCCCTACTTTTATGTCAAGTGTTAATCATAAATAAGTATTGCCCTATCAGCTTAAGTTTTTGAGCCAACAACTTTTTTAAATTTACTGTTCAGTAAATTTTATTTTTATTTTTTTAGAAAGGTTACCATCCATGCAATTCTCTTTTAATATATATAGGCTGGTGAGGGAGACAGTCAATTGCAACATCAGTTTCAACTTTGCAGCACTAGTGTTTCCACCATTCAGATTTGCTCCACCACCACGTTCAGCTAGAGTTGCTGCAGGCGTTAATTTTGTTCCACCGCCTCAACCACCTCCGGCTAAATGACATGCTACTGGCTAGCTTTAATTTGCTAAACTTGTCGAAATTTTGCCAAACGTGCAAAACAGAATTTCATTGGAGGTGTATACTTTTCGAAATTTTTGAATCAGATGTATTTTGAGAAGAGGGTTTCATGACAATTTTAAACTGGTGTTAAGAGCTCCATCCAAAAATTAAAGAAAAATTATTAAATGAACCAAACACGCATGACTGGTTTAATTAACAGTATTGCAAATTATGTTAGGGAATCCTGCCGCATTTATAATTATTCTTTTCAACTTTTTTTTTGGTTCAAATGGTAGTGGCTCGAAACTAAAAATAAAGTAATAATGATAGTTGATTTGACACCTCGTCTTTTTTAATAATTTTATTTTATAGAAAAGAAAATAAGGTGGAAAGGTAAGCAAAACCAAATTAATTTATATCTCCTATCTCTTCTAAGATTCAAATTCGGATAACCAGGTCATTTATTTTCAAAATCTTTATTATCAAATGAATAATAAAACAATAAAGAAGTTAAATTATGCACGTATACTATCATTAAAAGATATATGACAGAAATTTTTAAAAGCTCAACTGCTCAAGAGAGTTCAAATAAGGAGAAAATATTAATCCCAATCGCTAGCCTCATGTCATGCCACCTGTAATCTTATTTGATTTTTGTTTGACAATAATGGTGCATTTATCTCCTACATTGGGGAATCGAAATTCAGAATCGAAATAATTGACAGTGTTTATTTTACAAAATAAAAGTGAGAATCGAAATCAAAATCATGCAGGGCCCATAAATTTGTGAATTCATTCCCATTAATTTCATTTCCAAGGGAAAGGTTGGGAATCAAACTCCATTTCTCATAACTATCCATCTTACTCACATAAATTTTCATAATTTTTAAATTGCCCTCAATCAAGTCTGTTATTTTTACAGTTTGGTCCTTACGAAATTTATGAAAATACCTATAAATTTTGTATTATTTACAAATAAGAGCTTTATTATTTAATAATAATAATAATGATGATGTTGATGATATTATTATTATTATTATTATTTGTTAAAGTCATTATTATTGTATTAATATTATTGTTATTAAAATTTATTGTTCTATTATTTTAATTATTGTTATATATTATTATTTTAATATTATAATTATTAAAATATTATAATTTATTATTATTATTATTATTAGGCAGCCTATTAGGCTCCTGTACAACATTTCATCCACCTTTTCAGCTTCATCTTCTTTGCAAAACTTCTCTTTTTGATTCATTGGAGTTGCAGTTGGCTTGCATCTCTTCCATGTTGAATTTCTTGAGAACTTCCTTTGCATATTTTTGCTGGGATAGAAATATTTCATTTTCCTTTTGATGTACCTGCATACCAAGGAAAAATGTCATCGTCCCAAGGTCTGTCATTTCAAAGACATCTTTCATTTCTTCTTTAAACCTGTCAATCAACTCCTTGCTACTTCATGTAACGAGTAGATCATCAACATACAGAGATACCACAAGTATTTCATTATCAGCCTTCTTGATATATAAAGTAGATTCACTCCGACTTTTTTTTAAGCCTAAGTTTGTTAAGTGTGTGTCAATTCTGCTATACCAGGACCTTGGTGCCTGTTTTAAACCGTACAGGGCTTTCTTCAGTCGATAAACCTTCTCATCTTGTCCTGGAAAAAAAAACCCTTCAGGCTGCTCCACAAAAATTTCTTCCTCCAAGTATCCACACATTGTAGTAAAAGGCAAAGGAACAGAAGCGATTGAAGGCCATACAGGTTTGAAATTGATTTTTGATGTTTTATATGTTCCTGAAATTAATCAAAATCTTTTGAGTGTTACTTTGTTGTTAGAAAAAGGCTATAAGGTGATGTTTGAAGACAAGAACTATGTGATCAAAGATACAAAAGACAGAAAAAGTATTCAAAGTTCAAATGAAAGGCAAAAGCTTTGTGTTGGATTTAATGAAAGAAGAACAGGCTTCTGTACACAGAGAAGATAACAATACAATGCTTTGGCACAAGAGGTTAGGGCATTTCCATCATATTGCTCTACTCTACATGAAGAACAACAATCTAGTCAAAGGCTTGCCTGAATTAGAGGAGGAGTCTCCTAAATGTGCCGCCTAGCAGTATGGAAAGCAAACTAGGATTCCGTTTCAACAAAATAAATCCTGGAGGGCTATACAGAGGTTGCAATTAATACACACAGATGTGAAAGGACCAATGAAAACCATCTTTGAATAACAGTAAGTATTATATTGTTTTCATTTATGATTACTCAAGAATGTGCTGGATTTATTTTATGAAGCTTAAATCTGAGGTTGCTGACATCTTTGTGAAGTTTAAAGCTTGGGTTGAAACTCAAAGCAGATACAAGATGCAGGTGATTAGTTCCGATAATGGAACGAAATATACCTCTGAAAAATTTAACAAGTTTTGTGAAGATGCAGGCATTGAACATCAGCTGACAGCACCTTACACTCCTCAGCAAAATGGTGTTGTGGAGAGAAAAAATCGGACAATAATGGAGATGGCAAGATGCTTGCTTCATGATAAAGGATTGCCGAAGAAATTTTGGGCTGAGGCCGTAAACACTGCAGTTTTTTTATTGAACAGATTGCCAACAAAAGCTTTACAGAAAAAGACTCCATTGGAAGCATGGTATGGCTACAAACCAAAGCTGTTTAATCTAAAGATATTTGGTTGTCTATGTTTCTCTTACATCCATCAAGTTAAGAGAGACAAATTAGATAAAAAAGCAGAACCTGAGATTTTTGTAAGCTATAGCTCAACCTCAAAAGCCTACAAGATTTACTCACCGCAAAGCAACAAAGTAATCGTCAGCAGGGATGTTCAATTCTTTGAGTAAGATAACTGGAGTTGGGAGAATGACAAGAAGCTTGAGGTCGAGGAGGAGAATGATGATACGGACAATGAAAATGTTAAAGGAACTGGATCTCTCTCTAACATCTATCAGAGGTGTACTATTGCTGTAATGGAGCCTGCGGGGTATTAAGAAGCTGCAAATGATCAGAAGTGGATAGCTGCAATAAAGGACGAGCTAAAAATGATTGAAAAGAATCAAACATGGGAGTTAGTAGACAGACCTGAACACAAGAAAGCTATAGGAGTCAAGTGGGTTTACAGGACCAAGCTCAATCCTAATGGTTCTGTAAACATGCACAAGGTAAGACTTATTGTCAAGGGATATGCTCAGATGTTTGGGGTAGATTTTTTTGACACTTTTGCCCCTGTTGCCAGGTTGGATACCATAAGGATGTTGCTAGCTCTTGCTGCACAGCAAGGTTGGGTTATACACCAAATGGATGTCAAATCAGCCTTTTTGAATGGATACTTGGAGGAAGAAATTTTTGTGGAGCAACCTGAAGGGTTTGTTTTTTCAAGACAAGATGAGAAGGTATATCGACTGAAGAAAGCCCTGTACGATTTAAAACAGGCACCAAGGTCCTGGTATAGCAGAATTGACACACACTTAACAAACTTAAGCTTCGAAAAAAGTCTGAGTGAATATACTTTATATATCAAAAAGGCTGATAAAGAAATACTTATGATAGCTCTGTATGGTGATGATCTACCCATTACAGGAAGTAACAATGAGTTGATTGACAGGTTTAAAGAAGAAATTAAAGATGTCTTTAAAATGACAGACCTTGGGAGGATGACATTTTTCCTTAGCATGTAGGTACATCAAAAGGAAAATGAGATATTTCTATCCCAGCAAAAATATGCAAAGGAAGTTCTTAAGAAATTCAACATGGAAGAGTGCAAGCCAACTGCAACTCCAATGAATCAAAAGAATAAGTTTTGCAAAGAAGATGGAGCTAAAAAGGTGGATGAAAGGCTTTACAGGAGCCTAATAGGCTGCCTAATGTGTTTAACTGCAACCAGACCAGATATCATGCATGCAGTGAGTTTGCTATCAAGGTATATGCATTGTGCCAGTGAAATTCATTTTCAGGCGGAAAAAGAATTCTTAGATATGTTAAGGGCAGAATTGATTATGGAATAAAGTTTAATCAAGTTAAAAACTTCCATCTTCATGGATATTCTGATAGTGATTGGGCTGGATGTGTTGATGACATGAGAAGCACCTCAGGTTACTGTTTTAGCTTTGGTTCTGGAATTTTTTCAGGGTGTTCTAAGAAGCAAGAAGTCGTAGCTCAATCCACAGCAGAAGTAGAATATGTAGCTACTGCTGCAGCTGTGAATCAAGCTATTTGGATCAGGAAACTCATGAAAGATTTGCATATAGAACAACAAGAAGGCACACAAATATTTGTGGACAACCAAGCTGCAATTTCAATTGCTAATAATCCAGTGTTCCATGGCAAGACAAAACACTTCAAGATAAAACTTTATTTTCTAAGAGATGTACAAAGAGAAGGAGAAGTGCAGCTGATCTACTGCAAAACAGAGAATCAAAGTGCTGACATCTTAACAAAAGCACTTCCAAAGATTAGATATGAATTCTTGAGGCAAAAGCTTGGTGTATGCAGCTCCAGAGTCAAGGAGGAGAATGTTGACTGCAATAACTCATGAAGCTAAATCAGTTTTTTTTTTTTTTTCTGTTGCTATTTTTTAGGACTATGACCACTTCTTCATGCTATTTTCCTGCACTTAGTTATGATGCTCAAATGTAGCAAATTTTTCTGCACTTTAGTTTTCATTATGCTGTATAAATAGATGATTTTGTTGCTCAATAAATATATAATTCAGCAGTCTACAAATCAACATTCTCTCGATATCTTTATAGCCAACAAACTTTCAGATTCTGAAGGTGATTTGTTGAATAATCCTTCTCGTTTTAGAAGATTGGTAGGTTGGTTAATTTATCTTACAATTACTAGACTAGATATTACATATTCTGTAAACAATCTAAGTCGATTTATGCATGCTCCAAGAAAGCCTCATTGGGATGCTGCTCTTTGCGTTGTGAGATATTTGAAAAAGGGTCCAGGACTTGGATTGTTATTCTCCTCTAATAACTCCCTGCAACTAAAGGCATATTGTGACGCTAATTGGGCTAACTGTCCTATGACAAGGAGATCAACGTCGGGTTACTGTGTGCTTCTTGGAGACTCTTTAATCTCTTGGAAAACGAAGAAGCAAACAATTGTTTCCATATCATCTTCTGAAGCCGGGTATAGATCCATGGCTGCTGCAACTTGTGAACTCATTTAGCTCCGATACTTATTTAACGATCTGCAAGTTTCTTTGGGACCAATCTGATTGTTGTGATAACTAAGCAGCTCTTCACATCGCTACAAATCCTGTGTACCATGAACGCACGAAACATATCAAGCTTGACTGCCATGTTGTGAGAGAAAAAATTCAAGCAGGTCAGATTGTCACTAGATTTGTTCTTTCATCCCTTCAGCTAGCTGACGTCTTTACAAAAGCTTTAGGAGGAAACATATTCAAGAGTTTAATCAGCAAGTTGAACATTCTTGACATACATTCCCCCTTGAAGTTAAGATTGATTTCCCTTAATTTATGTAATTGATTTCTGTGTCTTTTGACTTTCTGTATTATTTTATATACAATCCCTTTGACATAGGAATTAGTTATTAGATTTATTCATTACCTTATATAGCTTATTAGCCCTGTTATATATTCATGTAATAACTTCCTGTAAAGATAAGAAATGAGGAATCTTCTTCACTTTTTCACATAATGCTCAATCAAGAGAAAAGTGTTGTGGAAGCTGAGATGATTGGTATGATTACATCTATTCACATTGAAGGTAAGAAAATTGTTCTTGAAGAACATTTGGCTAAAAATATAAAAATAATTGAAAATGACATCAAGAAAAAATTAGAGAAATGCAAAGTGTCATCTAATTGTTTTTTAGTCCAATTTTTCTTTTTTATACGAATAATACAATTAAATAACTTATATTACATTTGATATTTACAACTATTATATTCCAATATACAATTATTAATATTTACAATCGGATAATTAGTTGAGATTACAACTTTACATTAAATTCTATTAAAGCATTTGCCTAAATTGTCTACACTCACTAATAATTAAGGAATGTCTGCTCCACTTGCATTTTGCAAGGAAGAAAAACTTTAAAATAGCCCCATAAGACATTCTTAATTTACAGAGAATTTGTGTCCCTAAGGACTAAAAATACTACTCTCATGGTTGGAAGAGCAGCGATCCACCACTCATTAAAGGGCGAGTAGCATTTTCCAGTTTTGAACATATAGCATGAGGAACATTTTTCATATTTAGTCGAATGACAACTCAATGCTCCTTTTGCCAACATGTGTAGGGTTGTAACCCTAAAACTCTTGTCTTAACACAAGAGATTTTTACTATTTCAATTAGATAGCACCCACAAGATTAATTTTTGGATGTTAGTTGGTCAACCATGAATGCTATATATTGTCAAGTGCTTCTAGATTTTAGGCTAGTTTGGTGATACTGCGGCTTTTAAATAATTATCGTTAGCTATATTGTAAAAGCAATCAGTCGTGAAGAGAATTAATTAAATGTTTGGTAGAATTTATTTTCAAAATATAATTTTTAAAAATAGTCGTACGTGTCTAGTAAATTTTATTGTTAGACTACTACAAAAATATACGAATGAGTAAAATGAACATATTATTGAATAAAATTTATTTATACATTTAAAAACATGTATATTATTATGTGTAAATAATGATTGATAGTTAAGTTTTTTATTTTTATTAATTTTTTTGTTTTATTTTATTATCTCAATATAATTGGTAAAAATAATATTTAGAATAAGGATAATTTTAGATTTTTTAATCTACGTGAGTATGTAAATATGAAATTATATTAAATATAAAACTAATTATCAAAATCATATTTTAAAAGGTACCTGTTGTGCAAATTTTAATGAACTCGCAAGCGCACGAATCTATTGTAGTATAGATCAATGATGACGAGTGTCGATCCCACGAGGAGGTGGATTTTAATTGTGTGTGGAATTAATTTTGCAAATGGGTGGTTGGAATTGTGGTGGAAGTGATTTAAAATATGCTAAAATTGGAATTGAAATGGCAATAATAAATTCTAAAATTGGAATTGCAATGGCGAGAATAAATTGTAGTGAAATCTATTGAAATGACGTACTTGGGTATCTGGATCCGCATCAACATGCATCATGGGCTAACTATTCCTTATTAATGCCAATTAAATCATGAGGGGGAAATCCACACCTCATAAACCACGCTCTAATCAATATGGTGCTAAGGGCTTATCGTGCCAAATAATAATAACCTTGTACTAGGGGGCCGGTGAAATCAAGGCGGTACTAGACAAGATTAGTATTATTTGTCGACGAGAAGTCAAAACATCCACAAAAACTAGAGGGGAAGAGAAAGTAAATTTACCAAATTAAGCCCATGACACATGTTGAGACTTCACCTTCAACCCAAGCTTGAAAGAAAATTAGCCACTCATAATTGAACTAGGGGCAAAATGGAAATTTATTAAAATTCGTAGAAAATACAAGATGGAGAGGGAATTACAGAAAATGGATCCCAAAAATGGATTCAAAGCTCTCAAATTAGGGGGGAGATGCCCCCTTTTTATAGATACATGGAGTAAATCATGGCCATTAGATTAAAAACAGTTTGGACGCTCAGGATTGCGCCACGTCATCAGTCAACAGTACGCGGTTTGACCACGCGGATGAACAGTAACACGGTTCGACCCCGATGAACAGTAACGCGTTTGGTTGAAAATAATCTTGTGTGATGCATGTACCGTACGCGAGATTTGTCGTCCACTGATATGCTGCTACGTCACCATCAACAGTACATAAGAATTTTAGTCCCACAGGATCGTGACACCTCATCAGTCAATGCCACATCATCGGTCAATGCCACGTCATCGATCCGTCTATGTAAACAGTGCCGTGAACAGTAACGTATACATGAATAATACCGTACATGTGAATAGTGCCATTTTTCCTTTTATGCTCCTCCTAAGGTTTTCGACCGTCCTGAGTTCAAAAGTGATGTCCGTTTTTCCGTCTGATCTCTCCTTTATTGTGAAATGACTATAATGCCCCTAAAATACAAAAATACTTAATTAAAATAAAACATATATAATTAAATCACAAGAAGGTTAAATACATAAAAGTAAGGGTTGTTAGTAAGACTTGAAATATAAAATGACGATTTTTTCCTTTATAAATATGCATTTTCTAACACTCAACAGTACCCATCTATTACTTTTATAAGTCCTTGATGATTTTCACAAAAGTGACTTAAAAAAAACCAAAAATCAAAATAAGTTTTAAGTTTTTAAAATTATTTTTGGGCCTCTTAAAACGATCCTAACTTAGCCCTTTATTCAATGTAGGAAATTTTAGAAGAGTCATGATCTTTTTATGGGAAAAGGATAGTGAACTTCTTAACTTTTCGAAAAGGAACATAGAACCCCTTACCATTTCAAAAAAGACATATAATTCTCATTTTTGTTCGTAAATTCCATTTATTTTCGTTCATAATAACTATTATGTCCCTATAAGAGATAATCAACATATTGATTTTAGACAATGAGCCCCCAAATTTTACTTTCCATTTTCACAATTTGCCTTTTGTCCATATAGATGTCTATTTAATATCTCATTTTTCCCAATTTCCTTTGGAAGAAAATAACATGGACTTTAATTTTATCTATTATTAATCTTTTTTAATCATCTTGTTGATGCCGAAATCTGCTCGCCCTTTTGACCGACCAGATCCTTTCACCAACGTTTATGTTATCGACTGTTGCTCGAACCACTAAGGTTGGAATCGCCCTCCTTTCTCTCACTAGACACGCGTTCACCAAAAACGGATCAGAGACGCCGGTGGTTTTCCCGGCGTAAATCCTCTGATGCCTAAGTTAGCACAAGGTGTTTACGGGAAAACAATACAATTTGGATTCAAGAAGTTTGTAATTTTTTTTTTATTTCATAAACACTTTGCAATTTCTTTAGACGGCAAATACTTGGTGTCTATATACCATAAAGGTATGTGCTAACCCAAGCCACTATTTGGAAAAATTATTTGTGGATTATAATTTACAAGATTCGTAGTAAAACAAGACCCAGATCACAATTGAAACCCTTCGTTAGAACACCATTATGAAATTTTATCCCATGAGTAAATGTCTTGTAATATTGGTTAATGGAAACCCCAAACTCCTCAAAATTCATGAAGCCTATATCCTAGCCCAATTAAGTTGGGAGAGATTAAGGTAGCGTTTGTTTTTTTTGTCTAAAATCTAAATGAATTTAAATTTTTCTTAAATCTAAATGGGTCTGATTACAAAAATCTGAATGACATGTTTGTTTTTCTTTCTTAAATATCTAAATATAAGTGGCATCTTGTTTGTTTTTATAATAAAAAACATCTTAAACTTGGTTATTTAACATTTATGTCCTTATAAATTAAAACAAATAAAGAGGATTAGATTTTATAGTTTAGAAAATAAGTTATTTTACAGAGATATTTTTGGAATATAATATTTACTTATTATTCAGACCTTTTTACATTCAGATAAAAGTCACAAAAATTTACTTTTTTTATTCATATGTAAATATATAAAAATCATATATAAGTTCCAAAAAACAAACAAGCATATTTTAGAAAATGTCTGAAATTAATAAAATTTCAGATTTCAGACATTTAAAAAACAACCTCTAAGTCCAAGCATAATCTGCCAAAATTATTAACCCTATATTCTTGCTTGAGATCTATCAAGAAGGAGAACCACATTACAAATTAACTAATCAAAACACAATATTTGCCAACCGTAGTAAATAATTCTGAAATGAGAAATCGATATTGTCAATTTTTAATTTAGAACTTTCTACTTGTACACCAATATATAATATTTAGAGGTGGGAGAAGAAACAAGGCATGGATTAGTTATAATTCTAGTACACAAAAAGATGAGTATTGCTTTCACTAGTTCAACAAACAATTCAGTAGTTCTACAACATTTTGACAATGGAATACATGGCACCTGAGCAACAGGCAAGGCTAGCAAAAGAATCTGGTGTCTACAGTTATGCCACTGTGGCTTTAGAAATCGCTTGTGGGAGAAAACCCATCAACCCAATGGCCAAAAAAGAGGGACGGGTCTATTTGATGCAGTGGATTTGAGAGGTCTATGGAATTGGGAAGCTGGTCACAGCAGCTGATCCGAGACTGCGGAAACTTTGATGAGCTAGGTGATTATTGGATTACAGTCACTCAACTCACGCGACATTTCAATTAAGTTCAGACGATAGTGGTTTGAATTCTTCGACTTATGGGACATTTCAATTAAGTTCACAAAGTTAGGACTTAGTTAATGGATGCAATTTAAGGACTTTTTTAATCACCAATGGTAGTTCCGTCAGATATAAGTGAACCATGAGAAATACCATTCGTATAACAGGCTCGTTTCTTAACTAATCAATCCTCCTTTAATGGGTGGAAGCATAAAGCGTAGTAAACATCACCGAGGATTGAAAAACCGAAAGCGTAGTAAAGAAAAGAGGATGGCTTCTGCACTTAAATCACTTTAAGATTAATCTAATATAAATTAGTGCCTCTAGAATTTATTTTGGTAAGGAAAATTTGAAAAGGATCATCAAGTTTACGTTTTGGACTTGAAAACGACTTAAAAATTGACTTTATTATTTCTTACAAATTTTATTTGCATCGAGGGCCAAAGGCCGAAGAGAAGCAACCAAGTAGTTACTTATGAAAAAAATTAATGAAACTTGCAATTAAAAATTATACACACAACTAATGTAATGCTTTTATTTCACTGTCACTCCATTTATTTCTATTTATTTATATAATTTTTATTGCCAAACAGAATTTGCATACTGGCACTTCCAGGCAATTTCCGAGTTTTCTGAATTGCCGCGTGGACAAATTTGACCACATTTCCACCGAACCTTATGAAGACTTTGTACTTGTCTGAATTTTTATAAGTTACCTTAAAATTTTTGTAGGCAGCCTCTATACCAAAAATGGCTAATTTCTTTATGATCATCATCTTGTTATCCCCAATAATCCAATTAGCAAATGCTTTATCTTTCAATTTTTCCGGTTTCTCCAATGATGGCAGCATCAACTATGAGAGAGCTTTCCCCGAAAACCAAGTGATTCAGCTAGCTTCAAGACGTGGTATGATTGGCCGGGCAACATATAACAAGCCGTTGCGTCTCTGGAATAATGCCACTGGAAATCTCACAGACTTTACAACTCACTTCTCATTTGTAATTGATTCTCAAAACAGAACCGCATATGGAGATGGGCTTGCCTTCTTTCTTGCGCCGCAAGGTTCAAGGATTCCGAATGCCACTAAAGGAGGTTCTTTAGGCCTAACCAATGACGGGGAGTATTTAAATTCATCTTCCAATCCATTTGTTGCTGTTGAATTTGATATCTATAGGAACGGCGGCTGGGATCCACCAGGTAACCATGTGGGTATTGATATCAATTCTATGAGATCTGAGACGAATTTGACATGGTGGGCTGATATCAGAAATGGGAAAATGAATGATGCATGGATTAGTTATAATTCCAGCACAAAGAAATTGAGTGTTGCTTTCACTGGTATTAGAAATAATGCCACAGTGAGGCAGTTTCTTGAGTATCAAGTCAACTTGAAGCTACATTTACCCGAGTGGGTTACTTTTGGCTTCTCGGCAGCCACTGGAAATGCATCTGCAATTCACAGGATTTACTCCTGGGAGTTCAGTTCAAGCTTGGAGACTGATGACGATATTACTAAGATGCGGGCTGTTAATGGTGCTGGTCCCGACAAAGGTCCAAACAAAAATTCTTCAAGCTATACTGCTATAGCAACTTAACTTCATCTTCTGCAGCTTCTTCATCCGCATCCCGTTCAAACATGCCTTAATTCAGTTTTAGTTGTTTGCCAATTTTACTTTTATATTTTAATCTTGTTTTTGATCAAATAAATCTTCATATGCCTTTTTCTTTTTTATTTCATTTTTGGAAAACAATACAAAGAGTAATATACTACACCATATGAGTACCATTTTAGAAAATGGAAAATGCTATTTGCACAAAAAATTACAGAATACAACGAATCCAGTGAGAATACTTATACATAATTTGTTGTGAATTATTTAGTTAATTTATATAATTTTTTAATGAGGCTAAGGTAAGAGGTCACTATTTTCACAACAATAGCGATACATGTACTGACGCCCTATCTACCGAAACAACTGAAGTTAACATTTTTCACTTAAAATCAATCCAAAAATTGAGAATTGATCAACGACCAAAATTAAAAATTCAGTATTGAGGCAATGGACCATCCCCCACCAAATTTCTTTGTTCTCAAACTGGGCGATGCCAACTTGCGAAGTGAGTCTATCGCCCGGATTGGTCAACAACCCATCTCCCAACCCAGGGGCGGTGCCAAGAAGGTAATCAAGGGGAGGCTAAATTTAAATAATAGTATAATTTAAAAATACTAAAGTTAAATAATAATATAATTTAAAAATAGTCAACAAGTAACAAATACCAAAATAAAAAATCATTAATATATTTAATTCAGTACATTTATAACTAAGCTCAACTCGTTTTCATATGTTAAAAAAATTAAAGAATAATCTTATCATCAAGAATACAAAATAAATCTTTTTTTGTATATACAACAATAATATCACTCAATCATGGATCTCTTATCTGATTTCATAAATGTTTTTTCACAAAATTCATATCCAAAAATACTTTTTTGACTATAGTGATGAGAACTAGTAAAAACAATAAATAAATTAATGAATGTGATTTATTGTTTTTAGTATCAACTATTTTTCTTGTTAGCTTATCAATTTCTTTCAATATTTGAAAATTTGTTATCAGAACTCACTTCTATAATGTAAATATTAAGTTGAATTTTAAGCGCTATAAGACTCATTAAAAAAAAATTATTTGAATAAGTTCAATGAGGTGAAATAGTTTCTTTTTTTTTTTTATGTGTGTGAGGAGAGTTAGGGCCAAAGAAACTTTAAAATACAATGTTTCTTTGTGCGTTGGAAGTGTAAAAATAAATACTTAATATATTGTTTATTTTTAAAATTTTAACAGGAACTTTCTTAATAAATTAAATTCAAAACAGGACAAACATATAAATTTTAAAAAGGCTAGCAGCCCCCCTAGTTCTCATGTGGCGCCGCCACTGACCCAACCCAAAAAAGGAAAAAGAAAAAAAAATAAAAAAAATTCAGTAGATGGATTTAACAAATCTTGCTACATTTATCATTTTTGTTCTGACAAATCTGAATTTTTATAAAAACTTAACGATCACGGAAAGTGTCTTTTTACACCACACTCTTCGGCTAACAAGTGATAAGAATCGAAGAGATTATTAAAAAGAATAGTCGAAAACACTATAAAAAGATTTTTAAAATACTCCAACAATAATGACAAAGTAAAGAAAACCTTGAAAAAAGGAAAACGTTTCTTTGTGGAAAAATTGAGCATGCATATACCGCCATCAAATTTGACATATATATATTATTTAAATTGCTAGCTAAGGTGCTATTGATACGGTCCTTTTATGGGAATTCCCAGATGTCATCTGGATGCATGTTCTCTTCAAGGCAATTTCCTAAGGCTGATTTTTGTCAAAAATATTAACTTCAAAAATCCTTTTCAAACAACTAAACTATACGAGGCCATAGTACAACTTAGAAATCTACTAAACATAACCCAATATGTTTTAGTATGTAAGAAGAGAAACTGAAACTAAATTAAATCCTAATCCTGAATAAACTTGAATTAATGATATGTGTAGTAATTTCCTATAAGCCTAAGGATTTAAAATTAGGTTAGGAAAGGATGTGGTCGCTTAGTTTTATGAATAGAGCAATATTGTTTTAAGTACAGTACTATTGCCTCTGAATCCCGATCAATAGAGCTCATAAATTTTTGTATGGCAACATGGATAATGAATATGGAAGCATTGGAGATGACCGTGCTGAATGTGATTATTTCTGCAATGGAAATGACTGCGAGGGATGTGCAAACTGCTGCAACGGTGATCAATGCGAAGGATGCGAACATTGTTGCCAGGAAAACTGCTGGGGCTGTGCAAATTGCTGCAACGGAGATGAATATTGCAACGGATGTGAGGATTGCCGCAATGGAGATGAATGCGAAGGATGTAAATCTTTCGGCAATTTAGACTGCAATGGATGTGCATATTGTTGCTTGGAAGATGAGTGCCGTGGATGTCATTATTGTTTACACGAACCGGTAAAACTTGAATCCTTTATCTTTCAATTAAGGCGGTGATATTAACCCTGCCCTTGTTCTTTTTCTTTTTTTTTTAATACCTCATTTATTTTTCAAATTATCCTTTTATGTGCTGAGAACAGAACATTATCAGTATAAGGTTACCATCCATGCAATTCTCTTTTAATATGTATAGGCTGGTGAGGGAGACAGTCAATTGCAACATCAGTTTCAACTTTGCAGCACTAGTGATTCCACCGTTCAGATTTGCTCCACCGCCACGTTCAGCTAGAGCTGCTGCAGGCGTTAATTTTATTCCACCGCCTCAACCACCTCCGGCTAAATGACATGCTACTGGTTAGCTTTAATTTGCTAAACTTGTCGAATTTTTGCCAAACGTGCAAAACAGAATTTCATTGGAGGTGTATACTTTTCAAAATTTTTGAATCAGATGTATTTTGAGAAAAGGTTTTCATAAGAATTTTAAACTGGGGTTAAGAGCTCCACCCAAAAATTAAAGAAAATCATTAAATGAACCAAACACGCATGACTGGGTTAATTAACAGTATTGGAAATTAAGTTAGTGAATCCGGCCGCATTTATAATTATTCTTTTCAACATTATTTTTTTTGTTCAAATGGTAGTGGCTCGAAACTAAAAATAAAGTTGAATAGTGATATTTGGTTTGACACCTGTCTTTTTTAATAATTTTATTTTATAGAAAAAAAATAAGGTAGAAAGATAAGCAAAACCAAATTAATTTTTATCTCCTATTTCTTTTAAGATTCGAACTCGGATAACCAGTCCATTTATTTTTAAAATTATCTCTATTATCAAATGATATTGTCTTCTCCATCCCGTCTCATTTGCTAGCAAAACTAGCTTTATAGCAATCCACTATTTTTTATCAAAAAAAAAAAAAAAATGAAACAATGAATGAGAATATAGAAAGCAGTTTTGAACAGAAATAAAAAAAGTAAAAAAAAAACAAAAAATCTTAAAACTAAACATATAACGGAGTCTTAGAAGAGTCATGGCATGCAATGTAGCGACTACAGAGTTGCAGAAAGCATACGAGCATATCATATTCATAATTACAGGGAAAAAAATTAGTTCCAAAATGAACTTTAAGATAAGTTACCAAAACAAGAAAATCTAATGATTACGAGAACATTAAATAAGACCTGTTGCCTCTCAAAAATATGACTCGAGTGCTAGCCACTAGGGGTGGGTAATTTTGGATTCGGATGAATTCGATCGGATTTCGGATAATTCAGATTGGAAAAAAATTCATCCAAATTCAATCCGACTTTAAATCCGATCCGAATAATTCGGATTGGATGAAAATTTCGAATAACTTTGAATTTGGATCCGATCGGATGAGTTTAGATTTTGGATTATATTTTGGACTCGGATTAATTCATATTGAAATAGGATATACGGCTCTTTTGACAGGTCTCACAAAGAATATATGAAATCTATAATTCATCAAAACTTACTAACCATTAAAAAAAAATTGAAAACACAAGTTGACAAATGACTATGTTGTTTCAAAGTTTCAAACAAACCGTATAGAATATATACAACTGAGAGAAGCATGGAATTCTAACTTTCAAACACAAGCTGCAGGGAACTGTCATGTGTCGGATTAATTGATTACCGGGAGCAAAGGTGCTGTTAGCTGCTCTGGAATAGTGGATTATCGGCTCCGGCATGCAACTGGCTGGCTGGACGTGATGAATAGTTGAAGTGACAGCTAGGTTCCGGTCGATTTCTGTTGGTGGCAGCTGGGTTTCGTTCGCTTTGGTTTGCTTGGATTCAACTAGATTCCAGTCGATTAGTGTCGCCGACAGCTGGGTTTCAAGACGGATGAGGCTGCGGTAACAGTGGCGTGGTCGTTGGACTCATGGTCGCCGGTGGGTTAACGGGTTTGAGATGGATGAGGCTAGTTTTGCTTTTACTTTGTTTGCCCGTTTTGAGTTGTTTTACTTGTTTATGTGGCTGACTTGTGAGTTGTGACTAAGTGAATTGGTGGATGCGTGGATTAGGTTTAGTTCATTGTTCAATTTTTACTTTTTATTTTTTTTGTTAACAGTGCAGATCCGATCGGATGGCTCGGATTGACCCGAATTCGATCCGATCCGAATTAAATCCGATCAGATCGCACAAATACCATTCGATTGGATTTAGCTTTAAATCTGAATCCGATCCGAAATAATTTAGATCGGTTCTTATTTATCCGAATCCAATCCGATGGCCGCCCTTACTAGCCATAGTCGGGAACATCACTTGCTCTGACAATCGCAGATTAAGATTTTCTTTTGA
The DNA here is from genome assembly GCF_022201045.2 of Citrus sinensis. Classification (NCBI taxonomy): domain Eukaryota; kingdom Viridiplantae; phylum Streptophyta; class Magnoliopsida; order Sapindales; family Rutaceae; genus Citrus; species Citrus sinensis. The sequence continues at coordinate 8,636,064 of NC_068563.1, read as the reverse complement.
TTTGATTGAGTGATAATTTAAGTGGTGATAGATGGTTAATAAATAAAAAGAATAAAGAAGTTAAATTATGTGCATATATTATTATTAAAAGACACATGATAAAAATCTTTAAAAGTTCAATTGCTCAAGAGAGTTTAAATAAGAAGAAAATATTAATACCAATCACTAATTGTTGGAGAAAAATCAATTTTTTTAAATTTTTTATAAAAATTTTTAGGACCGATTTCATACAATATATATGATTACGTAATCTAGAAATCGTACCTTAAAAATCTGAGAAGATGAACAATCTTTGCTTTTTCCGCTGAGGTGATTTAGGCTCCCAGATCACGATCTATCACCACTGATCTTTTAGATTATGACTCAGATTTGATCTGCACTTGACATGTAGGCGCCTTTATCACCACTATAACCAACTAGCAAGAGAAAATTTTTCTCTCAAAATTAGAGAGGAAAAATCTTTTTCTCTGATCTGTATAAAGTGGTTGCTCTCTCTCTCTTGGGAGAAAATAAGCATTTTTTATATCTTCATTTAGTGGAAACCCTAGGCTCCATATTTATTTATTTATTAATTCTATTAAATTCCATTTGATTTAAATTAAAAATTAATTAAAACAAAAGTCACGTTACTTGTTCTTGTGTTATAGGGGCTCACATTGTAAAATAACACAAGACCCCTTACACTCAAGCATATTAATGGAGCCTCCCACTAAATAATATATTTAGGCTTTTAACCTAAATAATTAATTATCTTGCTTATTAATCCAGTAGCGGCGCAATCAATTAAATGAGCTGACCTAGGGATCATATGAGTACATACAATAGTGGCTACAATAATTAGGTTTGTAATTAAACTAGTCCAATTATTTAATTCCAAATCTACTCTACTAAAAGATTGGAATTGACCTCCATAATTGTATGTTATCTAGGATAGTGTACTCGAATAATTATTCGACCCATGCCACATTAATTTTTGACTGCATAATCCTTTGTATCACACGTTAATTAAATCAATATCTCAATTGTCCAATCGATTTAATTACATCTTGTTCCTTGATACTTACTGGTTTTCTCTAATGATCATTTTCAACATATTAAATATGTTGACACACTCTGGCTAGAGAATTTTATGATCAAGTGACGAAAACCCATTAAGAGATGTGTTGTACAAATTTTATATTGTTAATCTATAACTCCAATACTCATAACTGCTCCCACCAAGATACCGGGTAATCTTGACCACAAGTGTATGTCGTGCCCATTGGTAACTCAAATGGAATAACAATTATAATCATGAAATTATAACTAACTCAAGATTAAGATTACAGTAAAATCAATGACTATGAGATTTAATAAGTCTGACAATCATTTCAAGGTTAATTAAATCTCATATGTGATCCAGCTCAATATAGTCAAAGTACATCAGTAAATTCATATATGATTAAGACAAATCATTCAATGAATTTACTACAGTCTAAAAATAAATGGAGCGTCCAACTCTATTTATCAACTACGAACTAAATTTATTTAATTATAAGATGACTTGTATTTATGTCTTATGTGAATCCATATGATAATCACATAAATATATATAATATGATTAAACGGACCTTATTCAATATATATTTATGCAATTGAAAATATCTCAAATATTTTATTAATCAAAAAATAAATTAATATGCTTTAAAAGAGCATATAATCCCAACAATCTCCTACTAGCTTGTAAAGCATATCTGACATATTGCACATGCTCTAGGGCTCTAAGTGCAGGTTATAAAGGTTTCCCACTAATGACCATTGTAATAAGATTTGCCATATAACATCTAATGCCATTTGGGGTACTGTCATATAATCTTTCTACACTATTCCCTTATAAGATGATACTTCCTCTCAATATATTTTTGTTTCTTGTGGTTCCTTGGTTTCCTTAGATTGAGCTACCACGCCACCATTATCACAAAATAATTTAAGGGTGCAGTTATAACAGATACCACCTCAAGATCTTATAAAAACTTGCGGAGCCATACAACTTTTTTTGCAGCTTCAGATGCAGCCACATATTCAGCTTCAGTTGTGGAGTTTGTGATAGAGGATTGTTTCACACTCCTCCAACTAATAGCTCCACTTTCTAATGTAAATATATAGCCAGAAGTTGATTTTCTGGAATCCTTATCTGACATAAAGTCAGAATTAATATAACCCACTGGAATGAGTTCATCACCAAAATATACAAGCATATAATTTTTAGTTCTTTTCAGATACTTCATTATATGCTTGACTATAGTCCAGTGTTCGGGTCCAGGATTTGATATCTGCTAACCATCCATACTTCAAAACAGATGTCTGGCCTAATGTAAAGCATGACATACATGAGACTTCCCACAACTTCTGCATAGGGAACTCATCTCATTTTCTCTATCTCTTCAGATGTTTTAGGTGATTGATATTTAAAGAATACAATTCCATGTCTGAATGGTAATAAACCAGTCGTGGAATTTTCCACGCTAAATCTAACCAATATCTTGTCAATATAGACCACTTGAGATAAGGCTAAAGTTTTATTCTTTTGGTCTCGTAATAATTTGATATCAAGAATATAACTTGCTTCTCCCAGGTCTTTTATATCAAATTGTTTTGCTAACCAACTCTTTATTGTAGTCAATACTCCTATATCATTTCCAATGAGGAGAATATCGTCTGTATAAAGAATTAGAAAGGCTACAGATTTTCCCTAAATTTTCTTGTACACGCATGAATCATCAATGTTCTGAATGAATCCAAACGATTTAATCGCTTGATCAAATTTGATGTTTCATGATCGGGATGCTTGCTTCAATCTATAAATGGATCTCTACAACGTACATACCATGTGTTCTTGGACCTTTTGTAAGAATCCATATGGTTGCTGCATGTAGATGTCTTCTTCAAGATGCCCATTAAAAAAGACAGTCTTGACATCTATTTGTCAAATTTTATAATCTAGCACTATAGCAATGGAGAGTAGAATCCTAATAGATTTAAGTATAGTAACCAGAGAAAAGATTTCCTTATAATCGATTCCCTCTTTCTGAGTATACCCTTTGGCTATTAATCTTACTTTAGACGTTTCCATCCTTCCGTGTACGCCTCTTTTTCTATTGTAGATTCACTTGCACCTTATAGGTTTTACCCCATTTGGTGCCTCTACATGTTTCCAGACTTTATTGGAATACATAGATTCCATTTCTTGTTTCATGGCCTTTTTCCAAAATTCAACATCTCTGTCTATTAAAGCTTCGTTGTAACTAGTGGAATCTTGTACATGTTCTTTTGAGATAGTCATATAGGTTTCTCCCAATAATATGTATCTCACATGTAACCTAGTTACCCTCCCACTATGATGAGGTTCTAAAAGTGATTGTTGTTCAGGGATAATCTTGTGTTGATCAGCCAGTTGTTACTGTTCTTTATGTTCTATAAAAGGTGTTGAAAGCTGAGTATCAACCTGATCTTCTTTTTATTTCTCTAGTTTTACCTTACTCTTAGGTTATAAGTCATTATATAGTCTTCCTCAAAGAAAATAAAGAATATGTCTATAAATACATTCCTATCTTGAGGACTATAATTCAGATTTTCCCTTATTCCTTTAAGATACCTAAAACATGCAAGCTTTTGAACACGAATCCATCTTCTCTACCTCTGATTCTAGTAAAAATACCAGTAAACTCCAAATTCAAATGTGTCTCAAACTATGTTTGTGACTTTTTCATAATTTCTTGGAGTAATAGACAGCGAGGTAGACGAAACTAAGTTCAACAAACTTTGCAGTTTTAAATACTAGTATCTGGAATAAAAAAAGTAAATGATAAATCACTTAGCATATATCTTGTCTTATCCAAAAGAATCGTGTTTCGCCATTGTGGGAGTTTATTGTTGAGTGTTAGAAAATGCATATTTATAAAGGAGAAAACCGTCATTTTACATTTCAAGTCTTACTAACAACCCTTACTTTTATGTATTTAACCTTCTTGTGATTTAATTACATGTGTTTTATTTTAATTAAGTATTTTATGTATTTTAGGGGCATTATAGTCATTTCACAATAAAGGAGAGATCAGACGGCAAAATGGACATCACTTTTGAACTCAGGACAGTTGAAAACCTTAGGAGGAGCATAAAAGGAAAAATGGCACTATTCATATGTACGGTACGATTCACGTGTACGGTACTATATACGTTACTGTTCACGACACTGTTCACATAGACGGATGATGACGTGGCATTGACCGATGATGTGGCATTGACTGATGAGGTGTCACGATCCTGTTGGACTAAAATTCTTATGTACTGTTGATGGTGACGTGGCAGCATATCAGTGGACGAAAAATCTCGCGTACGGTGCATGCATCACACAGGATTATTTTCAACCAAATCGCGTTACTGTTCATCCGGGTCAAACCGCGTTACTGTTCAAAGTCGGGTAAAATCGTGTTACTGTTCATCCGCGTGGTCAAACCGTGGACTGTTGACTGATGACGTGGCGCAATCCTGAGCGTCCAAACTGTTTTTAATCCGATGGCCATGATTTACTCCATGTATCTATAAAAAGGGGGCCTCTCCCCCTTAATTTGATAGCTCTGAATCCATTTTTGGGATCCATTTTCTATAATTCCTTCTCCATCTTGTATTTTCTTCGTATTTTAATAAATTCCCATTTTACCCCTAGTTCAATTATGAGTGGCTAATTTTCTTTCAAGCTTGGGTTGAAGGTGAAGTCTCAACATGTGTCATGGGCTTAATTTGGTAAATTTATTTTCTCTTCCCCTCTAGTTTTTGTAGATGTTTTGACTTCTCATCGACAAATAATACTAATCTTGTCTAGTACCGCCTTGGTTTCACCGGCCCTCTAGTACAAGGTTATTATTATTTGGCACGATAAGCCCTTAGCACCATATTGATTAGAGCGTGGTTCATGAGGTGTGGATTCCCCCCTCATGATTTAATTGGCATTAATACGGATTATTTAGCCCATGATGCATGTTGATACGGATCCAGATACCCAAGTACGTCATTTTAATAGAATTCTCTTCAATTTATTCTCGACATTTCAATTCCAATTTTAGAATTTATTCTCGCCATTTTAATTTAAGTTTTAGCATATCCCAAATCATTTCCACCACAAATCCAATCACCCATTTACAAAATTAATTCTACACAATTAAAATCCACCTCCTCGTGGGATCGACATTCGTCACCATTGATCTATACTACAATAGATTCGTGCGCTTGCGAGTACATTAAAATTTGCACAACGAGTTTTTGGCGCCGTTGCCGGGGAGGTAAGTAATTTTAATTCATAGAATTAAATTTTGTGAATAATTTCTTTTATTTGTTTTCTTGTATTTTTTTTATTAAAAAAAAAAGTGAATCTACATTTAAAGGTTAGTATTTCTTTTCTTTTTCTCTTCTTTAAAATTATGTAATTTAATTTTCAATTTATTTTTCTTTGTAATTTTTTTATTATTTTATTAATTTAATTTTTAGTTAATTTATTTCACGTATTTATTTTTGTGTATTTTTATAGAAAGTTTGTAATAGCGCAATAAGGTTAGTATCGTAATTTCTCCCTCTTCTTTATTTTTATTTATTTTGTTCCCATCTTTATTTTTTATTTTATTTGTTTTGCATGCATGGTCGAAGGTCATTATTACCCAATCTTGAACCTATAGACCTTGAACTTGAGAAAACACTTCGCACACACAAACAAGTAAAAAATAAAATGGATTTGCAACCACAGGAGAGGCCATTTAAGGATTATTTCAGTCCTTTAACAAATTTGAGCACATCATGTATAAGATACCCAAATGTAGCTGCTAGGAGCTTTGAATTAAAACCTAGTGTGCTAAATTGTCTCCCCACATTTTATGGCTTAGAAAATGAGGACCCATATAACCATCTGAATGATTTTCACGCTATTTGTCAAACATTTAAATATGAGAATTTTTCAGACGATGATGTTAAACTTAGATTATTCCCATTTTCTTTAAAGGATAGAGCTCGTTCATGGTTAAATACATTGCCTGCCAATAGCATTTCATCATGGGAACAAATGGTTACAAAATTTTTGAATAAATATTTCCCAGTGCATAAAACCAATGCCATTCGCAGGGAAATCTAGGAGTTTACCCAGAGAGAGGACGAGCAATTTTTCGAAACATGGGAGAGATTCAATGGGCTACTCTTGAAGTGTCCACATCATGGGTACGAGAAATGGCACCAATGTCAATACTTTTTGGAGGGATTACTACCGAATGTGCAAGAATGGCTAATGGCAACAAGTGGAGGAGAGCTAATGTCAAAAAGTGCATCAGAGATTTGGGAATTCTTCCAGCGACAACTAGATAATTCCCAACAATGGAGTCGATCACTCAGGAATACTAGAAGAATTAAGGGAGTGAATGAGGTTCACATTGGCGAATCTAGTTCAGAAATTAAAGAAGTCAAAGCAATAATTGAAGGTCTCTCTCGACAAATAGCATCGTTATCGACTGCTAAATCAATAGAGCCACATGACCCTGACTCATATCCAGATCAAGCCAATGCCATAGGTGTAATGAGAAAGCCTTCAAATTACAACCCATACTCCAACACATATAACCCTGGATGGAGAGACCACCCCAATTTTTCATGGTCTCAAGGATTCCAACAGAATGGACCAGCAGCTCCAGCTCCACCAATGCAACAAATTCCTCAAGTTCCTCAAGCCTCTCAGCCACCATTTAGACCATACAATCAGAACCAGAACTACTCTCAGCCCAGACCATGGGAGGATACATTCCAGAATTTCAAAAATGTTACTCACTCCACGATTGAGCAACATAACCGTACCATTGATGGACTACAAAATGAGTTGAGAGCAGCTTCAACTCACAAGCTCAATCAGTTTCAAGCCTCCAGAAGATGGTGGGACAACTTGCTTCTTCAGTTCAGACCTTGGCAATGACTGTTGAGAAAGGAAAATTTCTAAGTCAACCAGTGCCTAATCCTAAAGGAGTACATGAAGCAAGAACCAGTTCACCACATCAGCATGGAGAGATCAAAGCAGTCATGACTTTACGAAAAGGAAAAGAAGTCGACAACAAAGTGGAGATGCCGGTGACAAAAGAAAATCAAATTGTACCTGTGAATGTTGATGACTCATCACCGGAGGAGAAAAAAGAAACTAACCCACAAGAATACGTTCCCAAAGCTCCATTTCCTCAAAGGTTAGATAAAGGAAAGAAAGAAAAATCCACAGGTGAGATTCTTGAAATTTTCAAACAGGTAAGTGTTAACATCCCTTTGCTTGATGCTATTAAACAAGTTCCATCTTATGCCAAGTTTCTTAAAGACCTTTGTACTAAAAAGAGAAATATGCATGTTCAAAAGAAGGCATTTTTAATAGAAAATGTTAGTTCTATCCTCCAACATAAAATTCCTCCAAAATGCAAAGACCCAGGCTCCCCCACTATCTCATGTAGCATAGGGAACCACACAATTGAGAATGCTTTGTTGGATTTAGGAGCTAGTGTAAATCTGTTGCCTTATTCAGTATTCGTGAAACTTGGACTGGGAGAATTACACCCAACTCCAGTGGTGTTACAGCTTGCAGATCGGTCCACGAAAATACCTCGTGGTATTGTGGAGGACGTGCTTATCCAGGTAGACAAGTTTTATTTTCCTGTTGATTTCATTGTAATTGACACTCAACCAATACAGGATTCAAGGAAGCACATCCCCATTATCCTAGGCCGACCTTTCTTGACAACTGTGGATGCTCACATTCAATGCAGGACTGGAAATATGCAGTTGTCTTTCGGCAACATGACTATGGAGCTGAACATATTCAACATTGCCAAACAACCTCACAATGCAGATGATGGAATTGTTGATGTGGATTTAATAGAAGCATTAGTTGATAATACTTTTGTTTCAAACCTTAGTGATGATTCTTTACAAACATGTTTAACTCACTTTAGTTTGGATTTTGATATTGACAGATCGGTCGATGAGGTCAACGCCCTACTTGACTCAGCACCATCCATGGACACTAATAAATGGAAGTCAAGAGTTGAACAACTAGCACCATCAGAGAAGAAACTCATCCCATCATCAGAATCACCACCGAAACTCGAGCTCAAACTATTGCCCAACACATTGGAATATGCATTTTTGGGAGAAGAAAGTACTCTGCCGGTAATCATCTCATCATCCCTCAACGATGAACAAAAAGGTAAGTTATTGGATGTTTTAAAAGAGCATAAAGGAGCATTAGGATGGACCATAGCAGACATAAAAGGTATAAATCTAGTAGACTGCATGCATTACATTCATCTTGATGAAAATGCTAAAACTACTAGGGAAATGCAACATCGGTTAAATCCTAACATGAAAGAAGTTGTTAGAACAGAAGTCCTTAAGCTATTAGACGCAGGTATCATTTACCCCATTTCTGATAGTTCATGGGTCAGTCCTGTGCAAGTTGTCCCCAAAAAGTCAGGAGTCACTGTAGTTACCAATGCCGATAATGAATTGATACCCACTAGAGTGACTACAGGATGGCGTGTATGCATTGATTATAGGAAGTTGAATTCTGTCACACGTAAAGACCATTTTCCTTTACTATTTATTGATCAAATGCTTGATAGATTAGTAGGTCATGAATTTTATTGCTTTCTAGATGGCTACTCAGGATACAATCAGATCCCCATAGCACCAAAAGATCAGGAGAAAACTACTTTCACTTGCCCTTTTGGCACATTTGCATATAGGAGAATATCATTTGGATTATGTAATGCACCTGCTACATTTCAACGATGCATGTTGAGCATTTTTTCTGATATGATTGAACGATTCCTTGAAGTCTTTATGGATGACTTTTCTGTCTTTGGTGACTCGTTTGATCAATGTTTACATCATCTAACACTAGTTCTACAGAGATGTATCGAGAAGAACTTGATCTTAAATTGGGAGAAATGCCATTTTATGGTAAAACAAGGTATTGTTCTCGGTCACATCATTTCGAGCAAAGGTATTGAGGTTGACAAAGCCAAGGTGGATCTCATTTCTAATCTTCCTCCACCCAAAACAGTCAGAGAAGTAAGATCTTTCCTTGGGCATGTTGGTTTTTATAGACGTTTCATTAAAGATTTTAGCAAAGTTTCTAGACCCTTATGCAATTTACTTGCTAAGGATGTACCTTTTATCTTTAATGATTCATATCTTGTGGCTTTTGAAAAATTAAAGCAGTTGTTGACATCATCACCCATCATTCAGGCCCCGAACTGGAGCTTACCATTTGAACTCATGTGTGATGCATCTGATTATGCAGTAGGAGCAGTATTAGGACAAAGAGTTGATCGAATTCCTCATGTTATTTATTATGCTAGTATGACATTGAATGATGCACAGTTGAACTATTCAACTACTGAAAAAGAAATGCTAGCAGTAGTGTTTGCATTGGAGAAATTTCAATCTTATCTCATTGGTTGTAAAATAATCGTGTTCACAGATCATGCTGCTCTTAAATATCTTCTCACAAAGAAAGATGCAAAAGCTAGACTAATTCGTTGGCTGTTACTTTTGTAGGAATTTGACTTGGAGTTCAAAGATAAGAAAGGGACAGAAAATGTTGTGGCAGACCACCTCTCTCGTCTCCATTTTGACACAATTACAGAATCATTACCATTGAATGAGTCATTTCCAGATGAACAATTAATGAATGTGGAAGTATTACCTTGGTATGCTGATATAGTTAATTATCTTGTTACAGGTAAACTTCCAGAGCATTGGACCAAGTAAGACAAGGCTAAATTCTTTGCAGAAATAAAGAATTTCTTTTAGGATAACCCGTATTTGTTCAAGTATTGTGCAGACCAAATTGTTAGACGATGCGTCCCAGAAAGTGAAATTCCGAATATCCTTTCATTCTGCCATGAACAAGCTTGTGGAGGCCATTTCAGCGCTAAGAAAACAGCGACTAAAGTTTTACAATGTGGTTTCTATTGGCCAACTATATTTCGAGATGCTTACACTTTCTGTTCTTCATGTGATAGGTGTCAACGAATGGGGAGCATTACACGAAGGAACATGATGCCACTAAATCCAATTTTAGTGGTTGAGATTTTTTACGTATGGGGTATCGACTTCATGGGACCCTTTCCCCCGTCTTTTGGCCATCAATACATATTGGTTGCTGTTGACTACGTATCCAAATGGGTAGAAGCAATTCCATGCAGAACTAATGATCACAAGGTGGTGATAGCATTTTTGAAAAGCAACATTGTTTCACGCTTTGGATTCCCTCGAGCGATAATCAGTGATGGTGGTGCCCACTTTTGTAACAAAGCATTCAAGGCTCTTTTGACAAAGTATTCAATCACACACAAAGTGGCGACTCCGTATCATCCGCAAACCAGTGGCCAAGTTGAGATCTCCAATCGAGAAATAAAGCACATATTAGAAAAGACGGTGAGGCCAGACAGAAAAGATTGGTCATTAAGACTTGATGATGCCTTATGGGCATATAGAACGGCTTTCAAGACCCCGATTGGGATGTCACCCTACAGGCTAGTGTATGGAAAAGCTTGCCACCTACCTGTGGAACTCGAGCATCGTGCATATTGGGCCATCAAGAAATTCAATTTTGACATGCAGCAAGCCAGCTCAGAAAGAAGATTACAGCTGGCAGAACTTGAAGAAATTCGCAATGACGCGTACGAAAATGCCAAGATTTACAAGCAACGAATGAAAGTCTTCAATAACAAGCAAATTATGAGAAAATCTTTCACTCCAGGTCAGAAAGTGATTTTATTCAATTCTCACTTGCACCTATTCCCAGGTAAGTTACGCTCTCGTTGGTCTGGCCCATTTATTGTTCATACTGTTTTTCCACATGGGGCAATTGAAATTAAGGACCCAAAGAACGGTGTCACGTTTAAAGTTAATGGTCAAAGATTAAAGCCATATCTAGAATACCAATCACATGGAGAAGACACCGAAATAAATTTGAGTGACCCACCAGATTTGAATTGATTTTTCTTTTCGTTGATTTGATTTTTCTTTCTTTCTTTATATTATTCTTTTGCTAATTGAAATTATTTTTGCATAAGTGTGTTTGTTTAACTAGTAAGTTTTCTTTTATCATTTTTAATCATGAGTACATTACTTAGACCGTTCCTCCTGAACATTCTTAAACCACTTCAACGTGTCAAAACTCATCTCAAAAGGCAGATTCAATTTTGTAAAACACATCCCATTTGGACTCTACAACCACCAGAGTTAGTAGCCTATGTTGAGGGTTTAGAAAGCCAACTCAGAGACATTGAGAGAAGTGTTTACGACATCCAGTTGGAGCTTGAGGTAAATTCAATAAGAGGACGACTTTAATTTTCTTTGTGTGTTTTAATTTGTTTTTCTGTTTGTGTGCTTTAGTTTATTACCCCGGTGAAGTAGCGGATAACGGTACTCCGTGACAATCAAGTCGATTACTTCAGTTTCCCATAATAACTGATATTCTAAGGTGAAAGTATGGACAGAAACGAGATTCTAGCGAAGCTTCACAAGCGATTCCCTTCACTTCCTCAGAATGCCCTCCTTACGATCTATAAAGCTCGGTCCGAACGCATGCGATTACTCATGAGGAATAACATACCTGCTGACATCCGTTGGATAATCGAGGCTAAAGTACGATCGGCAGGTGAGTTACCTCCAAAATTTATTGCATACATGCCTGGTTGTGGTAAAGGAAATTATGCAAGAAAACGACGAGCTCGAAGAATTTCTGTTGCTTGTCATAAGTGTGCCAGAATGAGTTGCAATAAAAACCCATGTTCTTTAGGAATGATGTCTGATAACAGGGAAGATAAGATTCAATTCATTAGGGATGGCTTGAATAAGGAGTCATTGGATGATATCCTTTTGTCTCTTGAAACGCATCCCAGTGGATATGTGCAAGGAACGATTCTCTAGTTATGGCCATTATTCCAGAAAGAGCATGCACGATATAGTCTCGGGAATCTGACTATAAACGACCCTGTTTGCCAGTTTATAAGAAAACTAGATAGGAAGCCTATCCTCGACCCATAGAGGGCGTTCAAGCCGTTTCTGGACGTAAAACCAGAGGAAGATGTGAGCCACAGTCGCAACTACCTGTAAATATCCTTTCACTTTACTGTTATTTTATTTCACTATTGTTTTATTGTGTGTATTATTGTCCTTAATAATTTTATTACTGTTTGTTTTTTTCTTATTACTGTTTACTTTTTCCTTTTTACTGTTTCCTTTTTGACTCGCGAGCCACGTGCTTTACACGTTATTTGACACTGACATGTTACCTCATACACAACTGTGACCCACTGTCACCAAGACTCTTAAATGTGATTTTTTTTGTCAAGCACTCACAAATTGTTTTTCGAGAAGTATCACAATGGCAGCTACTCCAAATAGACAATTCAAGAACATTTGTGTGCTTTCTGGATTTACCTATGGCAAACATAAAGAGTTCGTTGAGGCAGCCATCGATCTTGGTCGAAGTATAGCAGAGAGAAAATTACACTTGGTGTATGGAGGAGGTAACCGAGGGTTATCAAAAATGGTCTCTGAAGCAGCTTTTGTCAGAGGAAGTCAAGTGTTAGGCATCATCCCAAGAGTCCTAAAACCGTTGGGCAGTTCGTCTGACTCATCAACTGGAGAAGAGTTAGTTGTTTCAGGTATGCAAGAAAGAATAACTGAAATGCTTAATCATGCTGATGCTTTTATTTTCCTTCCAGGAGATCTTGCAACACTAGAGGCACTTATCACACTAGCATCTTGGGCCCATCTCCACATCCACCAGAAACCCATCGGTTTGTTAAATGTCAATAACTTTTATGATGGCTTTATCGCATTTCTTAACCATGCAATAAAAAACTATTTCATTCCCGCTAATGTGAAAAAACTCTTTATTTGTGCTCACACTGCTAATGAGCTACTTGATCTGTTACAAGCTTATAAACCGGAGCCAGACCCCTGGACCTTTGTGTTGGAGCGTCCAAATAATGATGGTAACAGTAGCAGCAGTAAGAAGTACAAATTAGATTTAACTCTCCGCCTGTAAATATTTTCTTCTGTGTTGCACCACCCAGGTGATGTCTTCTAAACTCTACTTCTTTCCTTTCAAACATTGAGGACAATGTTTCATTCTGGTTGAGGGGAGGGAATAGTCGACAATTGTGGAATCTTGGTTAGGTTTTTACTGATTTTTTGTTGTAGAAACTAACTGTTGCTAACTTTTTGTGTTGAAGATGGCTGAATATGGAGTGTAGTTACTCTAGAAACGCATCTTCATTGTTTGAAAAAAAAACAAAAAAAAATTTCAAAAAAAAAATTCAAAGAAAAATTAGACATTTTCTTTTTCTTTATTAAGTTTTGATGTTTATTTTTCTTCTTTTTAATTTCTCCTCTATGAATATACATTTTTCAACTTTTGAGTCGAAGATGGCTGAATATGGAGTGTAGTGCCTCTAGAAACGCATCTTCTTAGTAAAAAAAAATTGTGTGATTTGTTTTAACATTGGATGACATGATTAATTTCAAATTTTAGTATTTGTATTATCTTTGGTCTTAAGTGATGTTACATTATGTTTGCTACTCTACATGTTGATGTTAGAAACAATTATGTGTTGCTTGAAGGAATGAACATGTCATAATAAGTACCAAGTGAGTTTTTGAGCCTATCATTTTTCTTGGAGAGTAACCCTTTTGCCCATTCTTTATATAGCTTAACAATTTATTATTTTATATACGATCTTTAGATTTCTTTTGAGTTAACCCTTAAAAAAAAAAAATTTGTGTTGCTACATTGGGAGGCCCATCTAACTAGTAGATATGGATGATTATTTAGAGCCCTAAAAGACGATGGAAATGCCATCTTTGTCCCGTTTGAGCCTTTTTAGCCATCCCTTTTGTGATATATCCATAGTTAACCCTTTTGAGCATTTTAAAAAAAAAAAACCTTTTCTTTGTCAACTTATCATCTTGACCCACTCCGATTTGGAGTATTACTTGATGTCTTATAAGGTCCATCACCTATTTATGTTTGAGAAAAATATAAATAATTATTTTGTTCAGTGAAGTTGTGCCAAATAAAAGCAAAAAAAAAAGAGAAAAAAAAAACAAAACAAAAGTTGTTGTTTCAAAAGAATAAAAATAACAATAATAGGTGAAATCCACCTTGCAACTTAAAAAAAAAAATTCTCTGCATTTTTCTCAAACATACACTTTGTTTTCCTTATTTCCCTTCTTTGTTAACCATGTCCCTAGCCTACGTTACGTCCTAATAAAAGTCCTTCTTGATTTTAGGGAACTATAGTCCGAAGTAAAAGCTAGTTATATGGGCTAAAAAGATGTAGTGATGCATAATTAAAAAAAAAGATAAATAAAGTGGGTTGACTAACATTTTATTTGACTTGAGATCGTATTATTTCTAAGCTGAGGGCATATTTATTTCATCTTGGTGAGAGCATGTGATATCACTTCTTTATTATTTTCTCTCTCAATTACCATTCATTAGAGTGACTATTTTTATTGGGTTTAATTTATTTGTGAGAGTGTCACTACTTCCAGTGAGATTTTGGGGTTTGACATGTCATTCTTGAAAGTAGCTATAACAAAGTCTACTGGGCTAATTCATGTGGATGGTTGATGTGGGTGTGATGTTGCTTTAGACTGGAGATAATGCTTATACTTTTATTTGATTGCTATCATTAATCTGATTGAATAAACACGAGTGTTTCTAAAAAAAAAAAAATCATTTTGAATTTGAATTTTGTTTTCGCTTTATTTGCTAGGGACTAGCAATAAGCTGGTTGGGGGGTGTGTTGAGTGTTAGAAAATGCATATTTATAAAAGAGAAAACCGTTATTTTACATTTCAAGTCTTACTAACAACCCTTACTTTTATATATTTAACCTTCTTGTGATTTAATTACATGTATTTTATTTTAATTAAGTATTTTATGTATTTTAGGGGCATTATAGTCATTTCACAATAAAGGAGAAATCAGACGGCAAAACGGACATCACTTTTGAACTCAGGACGGTCAAAAACCTTAAAAGGAGCATAAAAGGAAAAATGACACTATTCAAATGTACGGTACTATTCACGTGTACGATACTATATACATTACTGTTCACGACACTGTTCACATAGATGGATGATGACGTGGTATTGACCGATGATGTGGCATTGACTGATGAGGTGTCACGATCTTGTTGGACTAAAATTCTTATGTACTTTTGATGGTGACGTCGCAGCATATCAGTGGACGAAAAATCTCGCATACGGTGCATGCATCACACAGGATTATTTTCAACAAAACTGCGATACTGTTCATCTGGGTCAAACCGCGTTACTGTTCAAAGTCGGGTCAAACCGTGTTACTGTTCATCCGCGTGGTCAAACCGTGGACTGTTGACTGATGATGTGGCGCAATCCTGAGCGTCCAAACTGTTTTTAATCCGATGGCCATGATTTACTCCATGTATCTATAAAAAAGGGGCCTCTCCCCCCTAATTTGATAGCTCTGAATCCATTTTTGGGATCCATTTTCTATAATTCCTTCTCCATCTTGTATTTTCTTCGTATTTTAATAAATTCCCATTTTGCCCTTAGTTCAATTATGAGTGGCTAATTTTCTTTCAAGCTTGGGTTGAAGGTGAAGTCTCAACATGTGTCATGGGCTTAATTTGGTAAATTTATTTTCTCTTCCCCTCTAGTTTTTGTGGATGTTTTGACTTCTCGTCGACAAATAATACTAATCTTGTCTAGTACCGCCTTGGTTTCACCGGCTCTCTAGTATAAGGTTATTATTATTTGGCACGATAAGCCCTTAGCACCATATTGATTAGAGCGTGGTTCATGAGGTGTGGATTCTCCCCTCATGATTTAATTGGCATTAATACGGATTATTTAGCCCATGATGCATGTTGATACGGATCCAGATACCCAAGTACGTCATTTTAATAGAATTCTCTTCAATTTATTCTCGCCATTTCAATTCCAATTTTAGAATTTATTCTCGCCGTTTTAATTTAAGTTTTAGCATATCCCAAATCATTTCCACCACAAATCCAATAACCCATTTACAAAATTAATTCTACACAATTAAAATCCACTTCCTCGTGGGATCGACACTCGTCACCATTGATCTATACTACAATAGATTCGTGCGCTTGCGAGTACATTAAAATTTGCACAACATTTATCCTATTTGACAAACAAATGGAGCTTGAATTCTCTAGAGAGATTTTCTTTGTTTCGATTATATCGAAATTCTTTTATGTTCTTGTCTAATCGCTTCTCTGTCTTATCCATGTACCCTTTTGAATTTCAAAAGCGATGGAATCATGACACATTTAAACAAATATAAATGAAATGAATATTCATCAACAAGATTGATAGAATACTCATAACCTCTTATAACATGTAAACTGATTAGTCCGTAAACATTTGTATGCGCTAAATCATCCAATACAATGTTGTGCTTTTAGCTCAAAAAGAGCATCCTCGTCATATTACTTTTCTAAATAAGATTTGTAGAGTTACAATGATCAATCTTAATAGGCCAACAAGCCTATCATTAATCATTTTCTTAAAATCTTATTATAGTTTAGATGACTTAAGCATAAATATCCGAGGTGAAATTGGTTAGAAGAAACATTTCTTCTCTTAGATAAATGCATATACTCTTTATCATTATATCTGGCTTTGAATAAATTAATGGACTTATATGATATAAATTGTCTTTATAAATAACCAAAATCAGTAATAAAGAGAGGATCCAAAAATAACAGTGTACTCATGTTTATTAAAACAAGCCACCGAAATTAAATTCCTCTAATATTTGAAAAATAAAGATAAATATCAAAACTAAAGTCTCGTAAAATTGATCTAGCCTTTCAATTGATATAAACTGGCATGTCCTCAACTGTTGTTTGAAGCTTTCTAGATATAAACTGGCATGTCCTCAACTGTTGTTTGAAGCTTTCTACACTTAATCTCTTGGTTTCTTAAAAACCAAATAAATGAATTACAAATAAGATTTGTTTTCTCAGAATTCACTATTGCATGAATTAATAGATATATGAACTAATTAGGAAGCTTAAAGATTTCCTATACTTGATTTTAATAATCTTAGGACAATCTTTCTTCCAATGACCATTCTATCCACATTTGTAACACTTGCCTTTTGGCTTGCCACTTCTTTTAGTGGATAGTTTGTCGATCCCAACTCTTTCTTATTCATTCTTGTCTTTCAACTTAAGCCTTGAAGAGAATCCTTTTTCAGGAAGTTTTCTGCTATGATAAAATTCTTCTATAGCATGTAGTTCATGCATTAATTCAAGCAAGGCCGTATCTTTATTGTTTAAGATATAGCTGACCTTAAACTTGTTGAATGTATCAGGCAAATATTCAATCACCATATTAATCTTTGTTTTATCATTGACTTGAACACCATGAATCTCTACCTCATTCAAATAGTCCATCATTTTGAGGACATGATCACGAACTCTTGTGCCCTCTTCTATCTTAGTATCCGTAATACGTTTTAATGCCGATTCTCTGGCAAAATGAGTATTTTGCCCAAACATCTGATGAAGACTAGCCATTATTTTAGTGGTTGTTTCCATGCTCCGATGTTTCTTATTCAGTTCCACAGAAATCGAAGCCAATATATAGCGCTTAGCCATTTTGTTAGCTTCACACCATTTCTCATAAGGCTCCCTCTAATTTCTATAATCGTATAACGTTGGTTCTGGAGGGCATGGCTGGGTTAACACGTATTTGTAGCCCTTAACAGTGAGAATATTAAATAGATTACGTTTCAAATCTAAATAATTTTCGGCAGTAAGTTCATTTTTAACAATGATAATTAATAATGGGTTGATGGAAGACATTTTCTTAAAAAACAAAATAGACATTCATAAATACTTTGAAACAATATTCACAATAAATGACAAAAATGCAAAAAACCATAAATGTATTTTAATTTATTGTAACGATAATCTAGTACCGCTTTGACAAGCTATCCGTTGGGGAAGTCATGTCTACACTTACTAGACCCAATTATCCATTAAATTATTTACTTTCATATAGAGACATGATAAATAATTATCGTTATTCCTTTGGGCCTAAATTTGTTAATAGAGCTTAGTTGGGAAGGTTAATAACAAATCTATTAACATATTTTAGTTGAGTGTATAACCATTGTTTCAATCTACGTATTTTTCATATCAATAGTCACCGTTGGGGTGAACAATTGATTGAAAAATATTTCAATTTTATCTTTGAAGAAGTTCATCAAATAAAATATCTAATAGATATACCCTTCGTAGGGAGCATCATCGCATCATGAAATCGATGCATATATATAATTTTATTATTGAACTAACAATGGAGCCCGTGGGAAAAATTATCTTGAATTTTCCATGTCCCACTCAATATTTTAAAATTGGTTTTTCGTTTTTAAAACATACATATTATTAATTGCATGCTTTCTATAATATTATCTAGATGATATCCAATATTATTAAGCATACACAAATTACAAACAATATAACGAGATTCATAATATATGAATGACATGTATCGTTATGCATAGAGTGACACTACCTATTTTATATGACATGTTACCATCCAAAACATAACATATAGAAAAATAATTAAATAATCTTAATTCATGACTTTCCTAAAATAAAAAAAAATACATTAACCCTAAGCCTAATCTTCATTGGACTTCTTGTCAATGTCCATATTTTCATAGACTTGTCTTTGTTAATGGACTAGGGGAAATTGGGCTTTTAAATTTATTATTGGTCTAATTTTAATTTTGAAAGGAAATAAATAATAATTTAATTTAATTTTTTAAATAAAACTTTTGGACCAAAATAAATTTAATGCGTTCAATTTTATCTATGCATTTTAATTCATTAAGCCCAACTTCAATTGGGTCTAAACCTAGGATTCATTAAGTCCAAAACTGTTTTTAGACTCAAATGCAAAAAATTAAAATTTTTCTGCCCAAAAGACAAATTACGGAATTATAGGGACCCCCATTAAAGTATGTTCGAATAATAATTTGACCCAAGCCACACTGATTTCTTTACTGCTCAATCCTTTGTACCACATCGTTAATTAAATCGATATCTTAACTGTCCAATCAATTTAATTACATCTTGCTCATTGACACTAACTGGTTTTCTCTAAACTTTTAGGACCGATCTCATACAATATATAGGACTACGTAATCTAAAAATCGTACCCTGAAAATCTGAGAAGATGAACAATCTTTACTTTTTCCGCTGAAGTGATTTAGGCTCCCAGATCACGATCTGTCACCACCACTTCTATTAGATCACGATCCGTCACCACCACGCCTATTAGATCACGATCCGTCACTACTAATCTTCCAGATTATGACTCAAGTTTAATCTGCACATGACGTGTGGGCGCCTTTATCACCACTATAACCAACTAGCAAGAGAAACTTTTTCTCTCAAAATTAAGGAGAAAAAATCTTTTTTTCTGATCTGTATAAAGTGGCTGCTCTCTCTCTCTAGGGAGAAAATAAGCTTTTTTTATATCTCTATTTAGTGGAGACCCTAAGCTCCATATTTATTTATTTATTAATTCTATTAAATCCCATTTGATTTAAATTAAAAAATAATTAAAACAAAAGTCACCTTACTTGTTCTTGTTTTATAAGGGCCCACCTTGTAAAATAACACAAGGCCCCTTACACTCAAGCATATTAATGGAGCCTCCCACTAAATAATATATTTAGGCTTTTAACCTAAATAGCTAGTTATCTTGCTTATTAATCCAATAGCGACGTAGTCAATTAAATGAGCTAACTTGGGGATCATATGGGTACATACAATAGTGGCATAATAATTAGGCATGTAATTAAATTAGTCCAATTATTTAATTCCAAATCTACTCCACTAAAAGATTGGAATTGACCTCCATATTTGTATGCTATCTAGGATAGTGTACTCGAATAATAATTCGACCCATGCCACATTTATTTTTTACTGCATAATCCTTTGTATCACATCGTTAATTAAATCGATTTCTCAATTGTCCAATCGATTTAATTACATCTTGTTCCTTGATACTTACTGGTTTTCTCTAATGATCATTTTCAACATACTAAATATGTTGACACACTCTGGCCAGAGAATTCTATGATCAAGTACCGAAAACCCATCAAGAGATGTGTTGTACAAATTCTATATTGTTAATATATAACTCCAATACTCATAATTGCTCCCAATACCGGGTAATCTTGACTGCAAGTGTGTGTCGTGCCCATTGGAAACTCAAATGGAATAACAATTACAATCATTAAATCATAACTGACTCAAAATTAAGATTATAGTAAAATCAATGCCTATGAGATTTAATAAGTCTGACAGTCATTTCAAGGTTAATTAAATCTCATATGTGATCCAGCTCAATGTAGTCCAACTACATCAGTAAATTCATATATGATTAAGACAAATCATTCAATGAATTTACTACAGTCTAAATATAAATGGAGCGGCCAACTTTATTTATCAACTATGAACTTAATTTATTTAATCATATGATAACTTGTATTTATGTTTTCTGTGAATCATGTAATGATCACATAAATACATATAATATGATTAAACAAACCTTATTCAATATATATTTATGCAATTGAAAATATCTCAAATATTTTATTAATCAGAAAATAAATTAATATGCTTTAAAAGAACATATAATCCCAACACTAACCCCATGTCATGCCACGTGCAATCTTATTTGATTTTTGTTTGACAATAATGGTGCACGTACCTCCTAGATTGGGGTATCGAAATTCAGAATTAAAATCATTGACAACGTTTATTTTACAAAATAAGAGTGGAACTTGAAATCGAAATCATGCGGGGCCCATAAATTTGCAAATTCATTCCCATTGATTTCATTTCCAAGGGAAGGGTAGGGAATCAAACTCCAATTCTCATAACTATCCATTTTTCTCACATTGAATTTTCATAATTCTCAAATTGTTCTCATTCACGTATGTCAATTTTGCATTTGGGTCCCTACAGAATTTATGAAAATACCCATAAATTTTATATTATTTACAAATAGGTGCTTTTTTATTTAATAATAATAATGATGATGCTGATGATGATATTAATGATATTATTATTATTATTATTTGTTAATGTTATTATTATTGTATTAATATTATTGTTATTAAAATTTATTTTTCTATTATTTTAATTATTATTATATATTATTATTTTAATATTATCATTATTAAAATCTATTAATTTATTATTATTATAATTATCAAAATTTATTAATTAATTTATTCAAATTGTTATTATTACTGTCGTTAATGTTGTTGTTGTCGTCATTAATTTCATTATTATTATTAATTTTATTCTTGTTATTGTCATTGTTATAATATATACAAATAATGCTAGGGACAATAATTAACAAAGGATATTTTAGTAACTTGCAACAGTCCATTCCGATTTTAAGATAAAGTAAGTACATAAATGGAAATGCAGTTAATTATGATTTTGATTCTTACAGCTCAAGTAAACAACTTATTCTGATTCCAATTTCTTATTTCGATTTTAGCTCATTCCGACTCCAGCCCATTCCAATTCCTATTTAGTAAACTTTACGTAAGTGTATTTAGAGTTTATCACATCCTTTATCAATTTGTGTTCTACTCTCTCTCTTTTTCAACTCATAGTAAAACACACATTTATACACTCTCTCTCAAACATATATACTGTAGAGGGAGACTGTTGTCCTTTAAAAAATTGAAATATGAATCTCTCATTTTCTTGAATCCCCCATTGATTTTACTAAATTCCAAAATCAATTACTGATTTTTATTTTTTAAAATTTTCAAATTTTTGAACCGATTTTTTGGTATGGCGTCCTTAGTTCTACCTATTTTGATGTCTTAGAGTTTTTCTTCAACAGAGAATTAATATAAAGTTGTAACACTTGGGTACTTCAAGAGAAACCCAAATCCTCCTATGTTGGACTTCAAGTGAAATTGGTAAAAGTGTACTCTGTTATTCACTGAACTTTAAATAAACAGGGCTATTACAAATTCAGTTCCTTGTAAATAGGAAGACTTATTCATTTGGAATCTAAACTTAATAACCAAAACTAACACTACAAGAAAAATGACCTATAATGACAGTTACTTATGTGACAGTTTTTGGCTAAAACGCTTTATATCCTATAAGTATGACATACATGTGACAAAAAAAATTTCTATAAAAAATTAATGATAAAAATGTGATAAATTTTACTGTTGTCAAATACTTATGACCAACTAATGATATATATTTTCTCTATCAAGAAATTATGATAGAATTTTATTTTGACTTTAGATTTGACCGAAATATTAAAAATTCTAAATAATAAAAAAAAAAAATAAAACAACATCAAAACAAAGAAAGAAGTGAAACAACGTTGTTTCACACCTTTATTAGTCTTTCAACCTCTTTTTCCCCCAAGTGTTAAGGCCACACTCACTCGTTACTCTAAAACTTCTCTCTCTCTCGAATGGAGCTCGCTCCTCACTGACAATGACAACCCTCGCTGTTGTTGGCTCGCCGCTGACCTGCCGCAATCTTTCTTTGCCACGGCGGAATCAAATTCAGTCCTAAATCGAAACCAAAACCTTACCTTTTGACAACAGCCGAAACCCTAGCCATCAAGAATCCCTGAAAGCCACACTCATTTGCAACCAAGCTTTACCTATTTCTCAGCAATTTCTAGCAAGTGATGGTGAGCTTCGCCGTTATCTCAACTATCTTCGACACGAGCTTCAAAGTTCTCATCTCTTTTAAACCCTAAGTATGTTTTTTTTTTGTGGGTTTCAATTTGTTTTTTTTTTTTGCATTATTGTTTTGTTTGATTGTTTCTCTTACTCGATTTGTGATTATAAATCTATATATAGTAGAAGATGTTGTTCCGACTCTTGCATTAATGATATAGTTTTTTAGATATGGGTTTTGCATTCCATGTGTTTGTTAAAGGTTCTATTACATTTCTGGGTAATCTTGTGTTTTAGTATTACAATAATTCAATATAGAATTTTCTCATTTATTAAATTTTAGAAACATTTCTTGAGCTGCTTTATTAATCGGCTAAATTGAGCGAGACGGGTATGAGTAGAACAGTGAGGCCGGAACTGATAACTTTATACGAATGAACTTTTCCGTTTTAGGATTCAAGAAATTTATAAATCTAGTTAATAATGTTCGTTTGGGCTTTTAATGATAGGATTAGATTTTATTCTACAATTCAGCCTTCTTTTGGATTGAAAAGTCTTGTACAACTTGTGACAAATGGTTAAGTTGCTACTCAAGTAATGCCCTGTGTTTGCATTTTGGCTCGTAATGCTTGATCCTTCAGTGGGAATGGAAAGAATATTGAAAAATTGCTGCAAAATCTAATTAATATTATCTGCAAAAGTTTCTTGAATAATTTGCGGAGTGAATCTCTTAATCGTCATTAGTAATTTAGTTAACTACAGACTTTGAAGTTTCCAATTATTTATTCATTGAATATAATTTTTTCACTAGTGCAACATCAGGTGGAATTCTTAATAAAGCTATTGAAATAGAGGAAAAGATGCATGGAGACTTCTTAAGGCTGGTGATGTTTCTTTCTTGTTCCTTTGATGCTCTTGTTGGTGTTTATTCACAATCCTGTTAGTCTTAAAATATATTTCAAAAATTCTGATAAATCTTCTCATTTGTTTGTTGGGACTATACATATTAGAACATATAAAGGGCTACTTGGAATTGTCAGCCAAGACAAAAACTTATTTTTGCTACAGCTTTTTCCAAGGGGGGTGCAGAATTTTGTAGGTGAGGGGGCTCGAGGGAAGTGGGGGAATCCCTATCTCGTGGCATCAAAGTTGATGATGATGTTCATGTAAATTTGGGTAAGGAAACTTTGTTATGTTTATTTTTATTCTGAAATGTGATATCAAGCTTCTCAAGTAAGGAATTGCTTATATTAGTTGTTCTTTAATCCTTGTTTTTCTTTTTAGTCTCTTTTTCGGGTATGCAAACATTGATTGATAAGTTTGCTGAGGCTGAGCGTGCAATGCATTAATCTTAGAGAGTTATAATTCTAGCATTCACTCAAATTCTTGGTATATTCTAATGCAAAACAGTATTAAACTTTAATAAGGCATGAGATGATTACCAGTAGGAAGGCATGCTAAAGAGCACAAAACTTAAAGAATCATGAACTTAAGTACATATAAATTTGATTTGGCCTAAGAATTACAGCTATAGCTATTGATTTTAATTTTATTTATATATCATTACTTAATGACAAAAAACTGCAGAACGCAGAGATTACTGTGGATGCTTTGTCTATGTGGTAGGTGTTATGCACAACTAATAGTACTATATAATTTATATTTTTATTTACTTTTGTTGCGTAAATTTCTTCAATTCTTTTTAATGCCTTACTTTAGAGAAGGGAAAAAAGGGTCTGGCCTTATTCTTCATTGAATATTTTCATATTCAATTAATTTCATGTGTAAATACTTATTTTTTGGATATTTTCGATTGATGAAATGGGGTACATTTTACTTGGCTTAGGGGCTACTGGATTTTGCTACTAGAAAAGGACTTCATTTGCATAGATTTGGTGCTGATGTTGCTGAATGCTAAGTGCTTCACTTGGTTTTGGATTGGCCTTTGTTTTCTATTGGGTTAACTTTGGAATATTGTTCAACTTATATATTGTAAAGCTTGAATTGTATGCTTTTGTACTTTAGTTATTTTTATGGATAATAAAGTTCACTAATTTGATTCATTGGTTTTGGATTTGATTGCATTTAGTAATTTATTTTCTCTCATATAAATTTAATAATTTAAATTTTAAATTGAAGCAGCTGAAATTGCATAAATTTTTATTTTTAAATTATTAATTTTTTAAAAATAGTGATAGAAAATATCAGTAAGTATATGACACACAGCTTTTGTCCAAAAAAATAATTACCATTTTAATTTCATAAAATTAAAATTTTTCCGCCAAAACTTTTTAAAAAATTTAATTTCCCTCCTATAAATAGTATGACAGAATTATGATAGGTAAATTTTATCATAACTCGTGACTAGTTTTTGTCTGTAATCTTTTCTTGACGCTGGCTACAATGACGGTAAGAACAACCGTCATCTACCCCCTAAAATGACAATTTTTTCCCGTTATAATAGATTTTTTTTCTTGTAGTGTAACAAACAAGACTTATGCAACAAAGACTAGTGCAAGGCCATGTAGCAAGTTGAGTATGTTGGGAAAATATGCTCTTTAAAAGCATAAGTGTTTATTTAATTGTAATAAATAATTTTCTGATTAATAAAATAAATGAGGTATTTTATTAAATATCTTAATTGCATTAATATTTGTATTAAAGTCCATTTAATCATATTATATGTATTTATGTGATCACCATGTGGATTCACAGAAGACATAAATACAAGTTATCTTATGATTAAATAAATTTAGTTCGCAGTTGATAAATAAAGTTGGGCACTTTATTTAGGTATAGACTGTAATAAATTCATTGAATGATTTGTTTTAATCATGTATGAATTTATTGATGCAGTACGACTACATTGAACAGGATCACATATGAGATTTAATTAACTTTGTAATAACTGTCAGACTTATTAAATCTCATAGGCGTTGATTTTACTGTAATTTTAATCTTGAGTTAATTATGATTTCATGATTGTAATTGTTATTCCATTTGAGTTACCAATTGGCACGACACATCCTTGTAGTCAAGATTACCCGGTATCTTGGTGGGAGCAATTATGAGTATTGGAGTTATGGATTAATAATATAGAATTTGTACAACACATCTCTTGATAGGTTTTTGGTACTTGATCATAGAATTCTCTGGCCAAAGTGGGCCAACATATTTAGTATGTTAAAAATGATCATTAGAGAAAACCAGTAAGGATCAAGGAATAAGATGTTATTAAATTGATTGGACAGTTGAGATATCAATTTAATTAACGATGTGGTACAAAGGATTGTTCAGTAAAGAAATCAATGTGGCTTGAGACGAATTATTATTCGAGCATACAATTATAGAAGTCAGTTTCAATCTTTTAGTGGAGTAGATTTGGAATTAAATAATTGGGCTAGTTTAATTACATGCCTAATTATTGTAGCCATTATTGTATGTTCCCAAATGATCCCCGGGTTAGCTCATTTAATTGACTGCACCACTACTGGACTAATAAGTAAGATAATTAGCTATTTTGGTCAAAAGCCTAAATATATCATTTAGTGGGAGATTCCATTTAATTAGCTTTTATGTAAGGGGCCTTATATTATTTTACAAGGTGGGTCCCCTATTGAAAAAGAAAATAACGCGGGTTTTGTTTTTGGATTATTTGGAGCCTAGGGTTTTCATTAAATGGAGATATAAAAAGCTTATTTTCTCAAAAGAAAAGGAGAAGCCACTTTATACAAATCAGAGAATAAGATTTTTCTCTCAATTGTTGAGAGAAAAGTTTTCTTATGCTAGTTACTTTGGTAGTGATAAAGGTGCCCACACGTGAAGTGCAGATCGAACCTGAGTCATAACCTGGAAGATCATTGGTGACAGTTCGTGATCTAACAAGTGTGGTGGTGACGGATCGTGATCTAACAGGAGTGGTGGTGGCAGATCGTGATCTAGGAGCCTAAATCACTTCAGCGGAAAAAGCCAACTCTGATTTTCAAGGTACGATTTCTAGAATACAAATTCTTATATATTATATGAGAGCGATCTTCAAAAGGTTTTATAAAAAATTAAAAAATCTAATTTTTCCCCAACAATTGGTGTCAGAGCCATCTCATATTAATATATAAGAATTTCGTATGAAATTAATCTTGAAATTTATGTATTAGAGTGGCACAATTTATTCAGAAATATATTATTTGTGTAATATATGAATAAAGCATGTTTTGGTTTGGCTTAATTCATGGTTAGATTTTCCGTTGTATTTTTCGTTTGGATTTGTAACAAGAGGGGTGGTTTTTCATCATCACGTTTCCCTCGTGATTTAATTTACTGTTATAGAATTTTTGTAAGCCAAAATTGGCATCGAAAATTTGTTAATCGCTGGAAATTTCACCCGCTGCAATCGTATAACAGTAACATGCACTGCAGACAGCAACAAGGCCGGTAGCGAATGTGCACACGAAGCCAGCTGTTTGCGCGTGCGAGTCCAACAGCTAGCGCGCGCACACGGCTAGCAATGGCCAGTAGTGTGCGCTGCGCTGCACACCGCAAAGCAGAGCGCACGGCCAGCAATGGCCAGCAGCGCGCGTTGCACGCGCAGCTAGCTTCCCGCGCGGCTTTGGTGCGTTTCCGGCAAAGTGGCAATGGTTAAATCGGCGTCAGACTTGGATGAACAATGACTGCTTTGTGGAGATGGCGGCTCGGGAAGAAGAGGAAAAGAAAAATGTGATTTTAGGGTTTTATGGTTTTTATCATAGAGGTCCCTATAGTTTCATATTTGTTTCTTGTGGGCAGAAAATTTTAATTTTTTGCATTTAAGTCCAAACATAGTTTTGGGCTTAATCAATCCTAGTTTTAGGCCCAATTTCAATTGGGCTTAATGGATTAAAATGCATAGATAAAATTGAATATATTAAATTTATTTTTGGTCCAAAAATTTTATTTTAGTAATTTTTTTAATTATTTATTTATTTTCTTTAAAAATTAAAATTGGACCAATTATAAATTTAAAAGCCCAATTTGCCCTAGTCCATTAACAAAGACAAGCTTATGGAAGATGGACATTGACAAGAAGCCCAATGAAGATTAGGCTTAGGGTTAATGTATTTTTCATTATTAGGAAAGCCATGAATTAAGATTATTTAATTGTTTTTCTATATGTTATGTTTTGGATGATAACATGCTATGATAACATGTCATATAGAATAGGTAGTGCCACTCTATGCATAATGATACATGTCATTCATTAAATAATGAATTTCATTATATTGTTTGAAATTTGTCTATGCTTAATAATATTGGATATCATCTAGATAATATTATAGGAAGCATGCAATTAACAATATGTATATTTTAAAAAAGAAAAATCAATTTTAAAATATTGAGTGGGAGAGGGAAAATTCAAGATAATTTTTCCCACGGGCTCCATTGTTAGTTCAATAATAAAATTATATATATATCTCGACTTCATGATACGGTGATGCTCCCTACGGAGGGTATATATATTAGATATTTTATTTGATGAACTTTTTCAAAGATAAAATTGAAATATTTTTTAATCGATTGTTCGCCCCAACGGTGACTATTGATATGAAAAATATGTAGATTGAAACAATGATTATACACTCAACTAAAATTTGTTCTTAACCTTCCCAACGAAGCTCTGTTAACAAATTTAGGCCCAAAGGGATAACGATAATTATTTATCATGTCTCTACATGAAAGTAAATAATCTAATGGATAATTGGGTCTAGTAAGTGTAGACATGACTTCCCCAACGGATAGCTTGTCAAAGCGGTACTAGATTATCGTTGCAATAAATTAAAATGCATTTATGATTTTTTGCATTTTTGTCATTTATTATGAATATTGATTCAAAGTATTTATACATGTTTATTTTGTTTTGTTTTTTCAGAAAATGTCTTCCATCAACCCATTATTAATTATCCTTGTTGAAAATGAACTTACTGGCGAAAATTATTTAGATTGGAAACGCAATCTATTTAATATTCTCACTGCTAAGGGAAGCAAATATGTGTTGACCCAGCCTTGCCCTCCTGAACCATCGTTATACGATTATAGAAATCAGAGGGAGCCTTATGAGAAATGGTGCGAAGCTAACAAAATGTCTAAGCGCTATATATTGGCTTCGATTTCTGTGGACTGCATAAGAAACATTGGAGCATGGAAACAGCCACTGAAATAATGGCTAGTCTTCATCAGATGTTTGGGCAAAATACCCATTTTGCCAGAGAAGCAGCATTAAAACGTATTACGGATACTAAGATGGAAGAGGGCACAAAAGTTCGTGATCATGTCCTCAAAATGATGGACTATTTGAATGAGGTAGAGATTCATGGTGTTCAAATCAATGATAAATCAAAGATTAACATGGTGATTGAATCTTTACCTGATACATTCAAAGAGTTTAAGGTCAGCTATATCTTAAACAATAAAGATATGACCTTAATTGAATTAATGCACAAATTACATGCTATAGAAGAATTTTATCATAGCAGAAAACTTCCTGAAAAAGGATTCTCTTCAAGGCTTAAGTCGAAAGACAAGAATGAGCAAGCAAGAGTTGGGATCGACAAACTATCCATTAAAAGAAGTGGCAAGCCAAAAGGCAAGTGTTACAAATGTGGACAGAAGGGTCACTGGAAGAAAGATTGTCCTAAGATTATTAAAATCAGGTATAGGAAATCTTTAAGCTTCCTAATTAGTTCAGACTTCTATTGAATCATACAATAATGAATTCTGAGATAACTAATCTTATTTTTAATTCATTTATTTGGTTTTCAGGAAACCAAGAGATTAAGTGAAGAAAGCTTCAAACAGCAGTTGAGGACATGCTAGTTTATATCAATTGAAAGACTAGATCAATTTTACAAAACTTTAGTTTTGATATTTGTCTTTATTTTTCCAAATATTAAAGGAATTTAATTTCGGTGGCTTGTTTTAATAAACAGGAGTACACGGTTACTTTTGAATCCTCTATTTATTACTTATTTTGGTTATTTATAAAGATAATTTATATCATAAAAGTACATTGATCTATTCAAAGTAAGATATAATGATAAAAAGTATATGCATTTATCTAAGAAAATAAATGTTTCTTCTAACCAAAAATCACCTCTGATATTTATGCTTAAGTCATATAAACTATAATAAGATTTTAAGAAAATAATTAATGATAGACTTGTTGGCCTATTAAGATTGATCATTGTAACTCTATAAATCTTATTTAGAAAAGTAATATGACAAGAATGCTCTTTTTGAGCTAAAAGCATAACATTGTCTTTGAGGATTTAGCGTATACAAATGTATACGGACTAATCAGTTTACATGTTATAAGAGGTTATGAGTATTCTATCAATCTTGTTGATGAATATTCATTTTATTTATGTTTGTCTAAATGCGTCATGATTCCATTGCTTTTGAAATTCAAAAGAGTATGTGGATAAGACAGAAGCAATTAGAGAGGAACATAAAAGAACTTCAATATGATCGAAACAAAGAATATCACTATGGAGAATTCAAACACTATTTGGTTGTCCATGAACACTATGATACAATAGTGTAATTAAATGGAGAAACAAGATTCTTTTGGATGAGACGAGACATATACTAAGTGGTTTATCATTTACCTTTTTTATTCCAGATACTAGTATTTGAAACTACAAAGTTTTGTTAAACTTAGTTTCATCTATTTCGGTGTCTACTACTCCAAGAAATTATGAAATAGTCACAAACATGGTTTGAGACACATTCGTATTTAGAGTTTATTAGTATTTCTACTAAAATCAGAGATAGAGAAGATAGATTCGTGTTCAGAAGCTTTTATGTTTTAGGTATCTTAAAGGAATAAGGGAAAGTTTGAATTATAGTCCTCAAGATAGGAATGTATTTATAGAAATATTCTTTACTTTCTTTGAGGAAGACTATATAATGACTTATAACCTAAGAGTGGGGTAAAACTAGAGAAATAAAAAAGATCAGGTTGATGCTCAGCTTTCAACACCTGTTATAGAACAGGAAGAACAACAACAACTAGCTGATCAGCACAGGATTATCCTTGAACAACCATCACTTTTAGAACCTCGTTGTAGTGGGAGGGTAACTAGGTTACCTCCGAGATACATGCTTTTGGGAGAAACTTATACGACTATCTCAGATGAACATGTACAAGATCCCACTAGTTACAACGAAGCTCTAATAGATAGAGATGTTGAATTTTGAAAAAGGCCATGAATCAAGAAATGGAATCTATGTATTCCAATAAAGTCTGGGAACTTGTAGAGGCACCAAATGGGGTAAAACTTATAGGGTGCAAGTGGATCTACAAGAGAAAAAGAGGAGTAGACGAAAGGGTGGAAACATTTAAAGCAAGATTAGTAGCCGAAGGGTTTACTCAGAAAGAAGGAATCAATTATGAGGAAACCTTTTCTCCGGTTGCTATGCTTAAATCCATCAGGATTCTGCTCTCCATTGCTGCAGTGCTAGATTATGAAATTTGGCAAATGGATGTCAAAACTGTCTTTCTTAATGGGCATCTTGAAGAAAACATCTACATACAGAAACTAGATGGATTTATACAAAAAGGCCAAGAATACTTGGTATGTAAGTTGCAGATATCCATTAATGGATTGAAGCAAGCATCCCGGTCATGGAACATCAGATTTGATCAAGCGATTAAATCGCTTGGATTCATTCAGAACATTGATGAACCATGTGTGTACAAGAAAATTCAGGAAAAATTTGTAGCCTTCCTAGTTCTTTGTGTAGATAATATTCTCTTGATTGGAAACGATATAGGAGTATTGACTACAATAAAGATTTGGTTAGCAAAATAATTTGATATGAAAGACCTGAGAGAGACAAGTTATATTCTTAGTATCAAGTTACTACGAGACTGGAAGAATAAAATTTTAGCCTTGTCTCAAGCGGTCTATATCGATAAGATATTGGCTAGATTTAGCATGGAAAATTCCAAGACTAGTTTATTATCATTCAGACATAGAATTACATTCTCTAAGGATCAATCATCTAAAACATCTAAAGAGATAGAGAGAATGAGACGAGTTCCCTATGCAGAGGCTGTGGGAAGTCTCATGTATGCCATGCTTTGCACTAGGTTAGACATCTGTCTTGCGGTAGGGATGGTTAGCAGATATCAATTTAATCCTGGACCTCAATACTGGACTGCAGTCAAGCATATTATAAAGTATCTGAAAAGAATTAAAAATTATATGCTTGTGTATTCTGATGATGAACTTATTCTAGTGGGTTATACTAATTCTGATTTTTTGTCAGATAAGGATTTTAGAAAATCAACTTCCGGCTATGTATTTACATTAGGACGTGGAGCTATTAGTTGAATGAGTGTGAAACAATCTTGTATCACAGACTCCACAATTAAAGCTGAATATGTGGCTACATCTGAAGCTGCAAAAGAAGCTATGTAGGCTCCGCAAGTTCCTACAAAATCTTGAGGTGGTACCTGTTGTAACTACACCCCTTAAAATATTTTGTGATAATGGTGGTGCAGTAGCTCAATCTAAGGAACCACAAGAAACAAAACATACTGACAGGAAGTATCATCTGAATCCACATGGTGATCACATAAATACATATAATATGATTAAATGGACTTTAATACAAATATTAATGCAATTAAGATATTTAAATAAAATACCTCATTTATTTTATTAATTAGAAAAATTATTTATTACAATTAAATAAACACATATGCTTTTAAAGAGCATATTTTCCCAACAATCTCCCACTAGCTCTCAAAGCATATCTGGCATATTGCACATGCTCTAGGGCTCTAAGTGCATGTTATAAAGGTTTCCCACTAATGGCCATTGTAATAAGATCTGTCATTTAGCATCTAATGCCATTTAAGTACTGTCATATAAGAAGACATAAATACAAGTTATCTTATGATTAAATAAATTTAGTTCGCAGTTGATAAATAAAGTTGGGCACTTTATTTAGGTATAGACTGTAATAAATTCATTGAATGATTTGTCTTAATCATGTATGAATTTATTGATGTAGTACGACTACATTGAACAGGATCACATATGAAATTTAATTAACTTTGTAATAACTGTCAGACTTATTAAATCTCATAGGCGTTGATTTTACTGTAATTTTAATCTTGAGTTAATTATGATTTCATGATTGTAATTGTTATTCCATTTGAGTTACCAATGGGCACGACACATCCTTGTGGTCAAGATTACCCGATATCTTAGTGGGAGCAATTATGAGTATTGAAGTTATGGATTAACAATATAGAATTTGTACAACACATCTCTTGATAGGTTTTCGGTATTTGATCATAGATTCTCTGGCCAGAGTGTGTCTACATATTTAGTATGTTGAAAATGATCATTAGAGAAAACCAGTAAGGATCAAGGAATAAGATGTTATTAAATTGATTGGACAGTTGAGATATCAATTTAATTAACGATGTGGTACAAAAGATTGTGCAGTAAAGAAATCAATGTTGCTTGGGACGAATTATTATTCGAGCATACAATTATGGAAGTCAGTTCCAATCTTTTAGTGGAGTAGATTTGGAATTAAATAATTGGGCTAGTTTAATTACAGGCCCAATTATTGTAGCCACTATTATATGTTCCCAAATGATCCCCGGGTTAGCTCATGTAATTGACTGCACCACTACTGGACTAATAAGTAAGATAACTAGCTATTTGGGTCAAAAGCCTAAATATATCATTTAGTGGGAGGCTCCATTTAATTAGTTTTTGTGTAAGGGGCCTTATGTTATTTTACAAGGTGGGTCCCCTATTGAAAAAGAAAATAACGTGGGTTTTGTTTTTGGATTATTTGGAGCCTAGGGTTTTCATTAAATGGAGATATAAAAGGATTATTTTCTTAAAAGAAAAGGAGAAGTCACTTTATACAAATCGGAGAATAAGATTTTTCTCTCAATTGTTGAGAGAAAAATTTTCTCATGCTAGTTGCTTTGGTAGTGATAAAAGCGTCCACACGTCAAGTGCAGATTGAACCTGAGTCATAACCTGGAAGATCATTAGTGACAGTTCGTGATCTAACAAGCATGGTGGTGACGGATCGTGATCTAACAGGAGTGATGGTGGCGGATCGTGATCTAGGAGCCTAAATCACTTCAGCGGAAAAAACCAACTCAGATTTTCAAGATACGATTTCTAGGATACAAATTCTTATATATTATATGAGAGCGATCTTCAAAAGGTTTTATAAAAAATTAAAAAACTTAATTTTTCCCCAACAGAATAACCATGTAAAGCAAATGTTTTTATTGCTAGTAACAAATTCACTGCTACTTAAAGAAGTCACTCGTCCTCAAGTGCAAAATCTGGAAACTAATTATTCATGAACTCAATATCTTCCTATGTTGCATCCGATGGTGAAAGGCCTTGCCAATGGACCAACACTTCTCCTTTTCCTTTTCGCCTTCGATACTCTAACACAGCTAGCGGGACGAGAACCATTTTTTCATTAATTACTACTGGAAGCTGAGATTGAGCATTAATATTGTGTCCCACCACTTTCTTCAAGAATGAAACATGAAAAAGAAGATGAATTCGAGCATCTCCAGGCAGCTCCAGTTTATAAGCTACTACACGAATTCTTTGCAAGACTTTGAAAGGCCCGTAATATTTTGGGGAGAGCTTGAAATATTTTCTCATTGACAATTGCTTGTATGGTTGTAACTTTAAGTATACCCAATCCCCTACAGAAAATTCCCTCTCAGTGTGGTTGGACTCGTAATTCCTCTTCATTCTTGCTTGAGCACTCCTGATGTTTTGATGCAAGTCTTTTAAAACCATGTCCCTTCGTAAAAGTTTTTCTTCCACAGCAGCCACTTTAGTAGTTCCAAGAATGTAAGACAGCTAGCTTGGAGGCTCTCGTCCATATACTACCTCAAATGGTATTCGTTTTATAGTTGAATGCCAGCTTGTATTATAGCAGTACCCAATGCGTGGGTTGTGAAATAATGTAGATACATTTCACTTGTTCAATCAACCACGCCAATTTGTTCGTCTATTTGAGGATGATAGGTTTAACTAAAATTGAATTTTATGCCATTAAGCGGGAACAATTCCATCCAAAAAGGACTTGTAAATGTAAAATCCCTATCACACACAATAGATTTGTGCAACACTCACAACCGTGTACGAATGCGACATTGCGATGAAATGAGTATATTTTGATAACCGATCAACCATCACCAAAATGGTAGATTTTCCCTTTAAAACTGGTAATCTATCAATGAAATTCGTAGTAATGTCCTCCCATATTTGACCAGGAATTGGCAAAGGTTGTAAACGTCTAGTAGGTATTATAATCTCACCCTTACATCATTGGCAGATGTAACATTTCTTTGTAAACTCCTTGATATGCCTTCTCATGCCTTGCTAATAAAATGTGCTATGAATTCGGTGCAAAGTTTTTTGGAACCCTTCATGAGTGCTACTTTGACTCGGCTATTTAATTAATGAGAGAAGAATCCATAGGCAAATAAATTTTCTCTTTAAAGAGAAGTATCTCATTTTGAATTCTCCAAGGTCCCAGTGCTTCCCCTTCCCTTACGAGCCACATTAACCTTTGAAGAGCTAGGTTCTTTTCAATCTCCACTCTAATGGCCTCCACCTAATCTGGTATTGGCTGAAAGAAAGCCAATATTTCTACTGAGTGAAATTATTCTCTTCGAGACAGGGCATCTGCTACAATATTCTCTTTCACTTTTTTTTTAAACAGCAATGAAATCAAACCCCATCAATTTATAAAACCATTTTTGTTGTGCCTCCATGGTTATCTTCTGATCCCATAAATATTTAAGACTTTGCTGATTTGTGAAGACTACAAATTGTCTGCCTAACAGATAAGCGTGCTATTTTTACAAAGCAAGCACAAGAGCCAACATCTCTTTATCATGAGTTGGAAAGTAGGAGGTTTTTTCTGTGAAGGGCATGGCTAAAGAATGAAATTGGTCTCTCTTGTCTCAAAACAACTCCTATGCCAAAATCGGAGGTGTCACATTCTACAACAAAAGCCTTTGAGAAATCTGGAAGAGCTAAAACAGGAGCCTTAAGTTGTACAAATACTTTATTAGCAAGTAGAGCCCATGAAAATGAGTACTTCTTTAGCATGTCGGTAAGTGGACTAGTTATTTTTTCAAAATCCTTGATGAATTTTTAGTAATAGCTTGCTAACCGCAAGAAACCACGCAAAGCTTTGACAATTTGCAGTTTAGGCCAATCTACCGTGGTGTAGATTTTGTCAGGATCAATAGCAACACCTGCATTTGAAATAATATGGCCTAGATATTTGACCTCTTTTTGGCAAAGTTCACATTTTTCATCTTTTAAAACAATTTGTTAGCTTTCAAGACAGAAAATATTTCATTCAAATGTTTGATATGATCAACCTAAGACTTTCTATTAACCAATATATCATCAAAGCAGACAAGACAAATTTTCTCAAATAATTTTTGAATACCTTGTTCATGAGAGCTTGAACCACGAAGAGTTTGCCCCTTTAGTCAGAGAAAATTATAAAATACCTCAAATGTATTACAACCAATTGATGCATGAATGACATGTGTAGTTGAATTTAATACAGCCACCACTTGCATGATGATTTTTCAAAATAAATATACACATGTCATGGCATTATTTGCTTGTTGTATGGCTGGTATGGTATCTCAGATGTATTCTAAAATTTCTCCTTTAGTTGAGCAAGTTTGGAGTACTCTAGTGGAGGATACTCCTATGTTCAGGCCGTGCACCAAGCTAAAATGTCTCAAGGCTTAATTAAAGACCGTTATTTAATTTCAAATACTCGAAGGTGCATTTGTGAGTTTGAATGACATAACCAAAAACTCATAGTGGCCTTTATAAGTATGGAAAGTTGTTTTCTCCACATCTTTAGAATGCATTCGTATTTGATGATAACCAGAATGAAGGTCTAGCTTTAAAAAAATTTGTGCACCATGTTGCTCGTCCAATAACTCATCAATCACGGGAATGAGAAATTTATCTTTAACTGTAATTTTGTTTAATGCCTTGTAATCTACACACATACGTCAAAAACCATCATGTTTTCTCACCAAAATCACAGGAGAGGAATATGGGCTTGTATTGGTACAAATTATACCATTGGATAGCATCTCGCCCACTAATTTCTCAATCTCACTTTTTTGGACACAAGGGTATCTATAAGGCTTGACACTTGTTGGTCCATGCCCCGGAAATGATGGAATTTTGTGTTCATGTGTTCGTCTTGGTGGGAGTTCTCTAGGTTCCGCAAACACCTCTCGATACTTCTGTAAGACTGGTTGTAATTGCTGAGGAATAGTGTGGTTGTCTTGAACTTGTGGGGTCTATATAGAAGATGAGTATAAAAGAATGCCAACTTTCTTTTTTCTAGCCACTTGCTCAAACTCGCTCACATCAAATACTTTATCGTCTGCAATGGTTAACCATTGTAATGCCACCTCTTTGTCTTCCAAGAAAAATTTCATCTGTAGCTTTGAGAAATCCCAAACAATAGGCTCCAATGTACTCAACCATTGAGCCTCTAAAACCACATCATATCCTCTAAGTGGTAATAAATAAAAATCAATATAAATATGAAATCCTTGCAAATTGAGTTGAACATTAGTGCATTTACCTGGGTTGACCAATTTTTTACCAGACGGCACCATCACCTCCAAGTTCCCCCCTGACTGTGGCTTTAAACCTACTTTCTTGGCTAGCTTCTTATTGATAAAACTATGGGTACTACTCGAATCAATCAGAACATTAACAACCACATGATGAATATGGCCTTTTACCCTTATTTTATTTGGCGCTTAAGCCTCGCTAACAACATGTAGTGATATCTCAGGGGTTACTACATACAAAACTTTTGCCGCTTCACTCCTCTATGATTACATCACCACTTCTTCATCTAGGCAAGCTTCAATCACAAATAACTTCAGACATCGATGCCCTGGTTGGAAGTTTTCATCACAATTATAACAACGTCCTCTTTTTCTTCTATCTTGTAGCTCTACATTTGATAGTTTTCTAATTGGAATTGTAAAGGTGCCATTGGTCTTATTCTTGAAAATAGGAAAATAGTTGGATGCAAATGAATTTTCAAGATCAAGGAAGGCTTAAGTGGATCTGAACCAAGAAAGCAAGACTTGTGGCAAAGGGTTATACTCAAAAGGAGTGAATTGATTTTAAAGAGGTATTCTTTTTAGTTGTTAGACATGCCTTTATAAGGGTGATATTAGCAATAATAGAAGTTCAAAACATAGAGTTTGATCAACTTGATGTCAAGAATGCATTCTTACATGACAAACTTGGAGAAGAAATACGAATGTCCTAACTTGAAGGGTATGTTTTCCTCAGTAAAGAAGATCATGGATGCCTGCTAAAGAAGTCCTTATATGGGTGAAGACAGGAGTGGTATCTCAGGTTTCATAAAGTAATAACAGTACATGAATTCATTAGATGTAGTTGTGATTGTTGTGTTTACTGCAAGCAAACTAAAGATGGTCTGTACATATATCTCATTCTATGTGTGGACGACATGCTAATTGCTTGAAATGATAGAGAAGAAATTGATAAGCTGAAGTTGCTGCTAAATTCAGAAGTTGAAATGAAGGATCTGAGTTATGCAAGGAAGATATTGGGAATGGAGATTAGAAGGAACAAGAGTAAGGTACAATATTTCTAGGAGAAATATTAGAAGAAAGTGCTAAATACCTTTGGAATGATCAATTCCAATATTGTGCAATTACCTCTAGCATCACATTTTAGGTTGTGTGACCTACAGTGCCCCCAAACAAAAGGCAAAAAAAAAAAAAACTTGCTATGGCCAATGTACCTTATGCAAATACAATTGGTTGTCTTATGTATGCAATTGTACTAACAAGACCAGACATTGCTCATGCTGTTAGTGTTGTTAGTAGGTACATGGCTCAACCTAGGAGAGAGTGTTGGAAAGCTTTCAAGTGGATATCCAGGCTAAATGGTTCTATGAGTTATGGTTTGGTATATAAGAGGTCTAAATGTGATAGTGATGGTCTACAGGGCTATATAGAATCAAATTATACAGGGGATTTGGATAAGAGAAGATCACTTACTGGTTATGTATTCAATAATTGGAGAGCTACTTTGCAGTATGTTATGGCACTTTCAACAACTAAAGCAGAGTTTACAACAGCTATAGAAGCTGCAAAAGCAGCACTTTGGCCAAAGGAGTTAGTGACTAAGTTGAGGATGAACTAGAAATCAGTACCTGTCGTCTACGATAGTTCAAGTGCTATCCATTTATATAAGAACACTACACAGAAAAGATGAAACGCATAGATATTTAACTTCATTTTATCAGTAATAAAGTGTCAAAAGGTGTTGTGAAGGTGATTAAAATTCACACTAATGAGAACCCTGTAGAGCCTTTACTAAGGTGGTTCTTTTAGCTAAGTTCAGAACTTGTCTTGACATAGTTGGTTTATATATTTTTTGAGATACATAAAGATTTGGAAAAGGAGACAAATTGAGGAAGATGTTTGAATCAAGGTGGAGAATTGTGAAGATAGCTTGTGAATCAAACCTAGATTTCAGAAACAACACTGTGTGGACTTGGGATTATATTTAAAACTCACGTGCTTGTCATGTCTTTGTGCGTTTTGATTCAACTCATAAATAACCCACGTGTGTATTGTCAGGTC
Organism: Citrus sinensis; assembly: GCF_022201045.2. Taxonomy (NCBI): domain Eukaryota; kingdom Viridiplantae; phylum Streptophyta; class Magnoliopsida; order Sapindales; family Rutaceae; genus Citrus; species Citrus sinensis. The sequence continues at coordinate 8,596,486 of NC_068563.1, read as the reverse complement.
GTAGAAAGAGAAAGTCCCATCTTATTCTCTGGAGTCTTTTGTACAAGCTAATGTAAATTTTTTTCCATCGTTATATCAATAAATCTCATTTGAGAGCTTTCCATGGATGTAGGTTGAGCATTCTCAATCAACATTATGATCTTGGTGTGTTGATTGATCTTGATTCATTTTCTTTAGAGTTTCTCGATTAAATCTTGTTTGTATATTGAGTTGTGTGTTCCTTAAAATGATCTTGAGATTGTGCAACTTGTATTAATTTGATTTAAAGGATCTTGGGCAGTGATCAGTTGCATTGATTGGAAAGCAACTTGATTACTACACCATCCAAATTAAAACTTAAATGATCTATTTATTCTAACGTTATTCGTATATATGTATTTCTTCTAAAGTTATTCGTATATATGTATTTCTTCTAAAGTTATTCGTATATATGAACCTTAATTTAGGATTTCGAATAAGAAATTCATCGTAAGTTTGTAAAAATGCAAACAAAGGGTTTAATTAAAGTGAAAATCTGAAGCTTGAGTTGAGCAAACAAGATATTTTTTTGGGTCATTTCACTGATTGTTATAATTGTAAACGCATAATAGGTGTTTTACAAGAGTTTTGAAGGGGTGCTAATAACACCACTCAAAATTTTGTCACTCTTTTGAAGCCCAATGGTACATTAGCTTTTAACATTAATCGCCTTTTGCCACGACTTCTAACATCGTTTAGGCCCATGAAGCTCTCGTTTTGAGCATTTCCTCCAACCAAATCAATATCAACCCCAAAGACAGCTAAGGCCAACTCTGTATCCTCCCTCTATTAACTGGTTCATTACTGCGTTAGGCTTAGTAAGCTCCAGGTGATTGCTGATCTGAGACAGTTCTAAAATGTAAGCATGAAAAATAACCCGGCTAACAGTCCAATGAGTTCATAACAGCAATTAGCTGCCACATTAAAGCTTTGTGGATACGCTCACTGTGTGTGTGTATACATAAAATCATTTTTTAGATATAAGCGCCCACAATTTTTTAAAATGTGAATTCACGATTTTGCAATATTATGAATTATTGAAAAATTAATTTACAACATTTAAAAGACATTTTACGATATTGAAAATATTAAATACATATTTTAAAAAATGCAGACGCCTACACTAAATAAGGAAATGTTGTCTTTCTCTAGTAAGGATATTTTCATCTTGTTAAAGTAAGGATGTCAATAAAATAAAAAAATTCATAGATCTCAATATATCAAAGACTGTCTTTTTTTATCTATTAGTGTCATATTCATTAAAAAAAATGACGGTGTCCTTATTAGATATATATTCCAAGAATAAAATTTGTGTAGCAATCACTCATGTAACTTTCATTTTCAATACCCTAAAAAATATATAGCATGAATAAAAATAATAAGAATAATAACTTTTTATTTTCAGATTTGTGTTCATGATCTTCATTTCGTCACAATTGTTCCTATTTCTCACATATAATTTGAAATATTGGAGAAAATTAATAATTGTAGTTATCATAAGCTTCATAATCTTCATTTTGTCACTATGTATGTGCGATAAGAATGTTGTCCCATAATTAAACAAAATGCTTTGAATTCACTCGCAACGATTAATGGTATGTTTATCAATTATGGATTAAAATCAAATTAGAAAAGCATTGAAATGAGGAATGACAATAAGATTGGCAAAATTCCTAGAATCACAATTGGGATTTAGGATCCCGTCCCAACTAAAACAGGATGCTTAATGTCCTGATCGAAATCCTGAATATCCTAATTACCCCAACAGTTATTTTAGTTTTTAATTAACTAAATTAAAAAAAATTATGTTTGAGAACACAAACATGATGGACCCAATCCCAAACCCAACAAGTTTGCTACTTTGCATTCACTTTAATAATAATTATTTTTTAAGGGGATTACCGCTTTCCTCCCTACAGTAATCAACATATACCATTTATTCTCCTATTGTTTTTATAATCGCCAAAAATCCACCTGACAGTATAAATTTATAATATTACCCTTATTTTCAACTACTCTTTTATTTACATTTATTATAAATTAAATAAATTACATGAATAGAAACTAAATAAAAAAATTAAGTATTAAAAACAAGAAATATATGTTTTGATATGAGTAGAAAAATTAATAATAAATTTTTTTTTCTTGTAATTATTTATTTTGTGAACATTTTCTTATAATAAACATGGTGTAATATTTTAAAATTAAATGTAAAAAGTATAGGTAAAATATTTTATTATTTATCTTATAATAAATTTTTATTTGTCATTCAAGTTTTCTTATAATAATTTTTTATCATTTTATAATAATTTTCTTATATATTTATTATAAGAAAATTTTCACAAAATAAATAAGTACAAGAAAAAAAATTTATTATTAATTTTTTCTCATATCAAAACATATATTTCTTGTTTTTAATGCTTAATTTTTTATTTAATTTATATTCATGTGATTTATTTAATTTATAATAAATATAAATAAAAGAGTAGTTGAAAATAAGGGTAATATTGTAAACTTATGCTATCAAGGGGGTTTTTGGCCATTATAAAAACAACATGGAGGAAAATGGTATATGTTGATTACTGTAGGGGGGAAATTGACAATATCCCTTTTTTTAATGACATTCACATCTAACAAATGAAAAAAAAAAATTGGTTTGGTAATTTACATATTAAATTTAGATAGTTAATGGATAATATTGGGACAATAAGATCTTGATCAGGATTCATGATTTCAATTTATTGGGACTTGAACCACATTTTTTGCTCCGATTTACTATATTAGTTAGGATTCGGGATGGTTATTCTTCTTGATTCATGATCGGTAGGGGTGGGCATTTGAATCAGATCAACTCAATTCGAATTAAAGATAAAATAAATTTCGGGTTCAATTCAGTTTAGATTAACCATTAAAAAATCTAAATGGATTCAAATTTATAATCCAATCAGTTTTTGCTTCAGTTTAGATTGAACTTGAATTGAATTAAAAAGTTAAGTTTGCCCTTTAAATGACAACAACAACAATAACAATAACTGTAAAAGGCAAAAATAAAAAACATAATCCCTAATTCCCTTCCTCTGATTGCAAAACACACACACACACCCTATTCGTTAATCATAATCTAACAAACACCGGCGGCCACACCACCAATACAGTCACCTTTGTTCAGGTGCCACCAGTGCTGCCTCAATCGTTGGTCAACCTAAACTGCAACTTCGTCTCTGCCACCTAAGTTCTTGAGACAATTTGCTTCCTTATTCCAGCTATTGCAGTATCTACCGCTGTCTGTCACTGCCTCTGCCTTCATTTGCCGTCATCAGCCGCACAACGTAAGACTATTTCTATGCAATATGGTGCTATTATTGATGTTTGTTTACTGTAATTTGGGTGATGACTATTCAAACATTATAATTTACGTGTTGTTACTCTTTTAGATTCCAATAATTTTTGTCGTGGCATTCTTAATGAAATAGGTTGGTTGGGAAGGTGTTTGCCATCATCAATAAAAGTCTGGTAACTATTGTGAGCTTCTCTTATTTATTTACCTTTCTAATTTCTTCTCTTTTCAACAATTAACAACCTTTTCAATTGATTTGGTTTACCTTCTAGTGATGGCAAAATCCTCTATGGGTCCCACAGGCCTCCACTCTGAATGAAATAAATTTTGAATAATTTTTAAGAAATGAGTTCGGGAATTGAGGAAAAATAATCCCTAAATTCTTAACGAGGTGGGGTTTGATTTTGAACTCCCCACCCCAATCCTCATTATATATAAATATTTTTCTAATTTTTATTTAATAATTTTTTTTTATCAATTACAATGTTAGTTAATAAATTTTCTTTTTATTTTTACTTGATATAAATGGGATATAACTAAAAGAAAACCCAACAATATACTTTTTAGTTAACCCTAAAACATTGTTATTTTTTTTTTATCTCCTAAGATACTACTCTGTAAAAAAAAATTTCAATTTTGATATCATTTCAAACATTTAGAGATCTTTTAAAATAATTTGAATACTTTATAATATGATAATGATTTTATTTAAGTCTTTAATGTTTAATTCATTAAAATCATGTATTTATATATATTCTAAAATAAATAAATGGGGAATGGGGAGGGAAATTTTTAGGGAATGAGGTGGGGGAATTGAGGCAAAATTTTTAATGGGGTGGGGAATGGGATAGACCTCTCTACACCCACCTTACCCCATTGACATCCCTACCTTCTTTAAATCATCACATGTTGTTTTTTGTAATTTACAAGAACAAATTCTTAGTCTCCATACTCCACAAGACTCTTTGTTATAAAGCTGACAAATGGGTCATGACACGAGTACGACGCATTTTTTTCATATTCATGTTTATAAGCATTGATACAATTTAGTGATTAATAAATGGATTGATACGATACGACATAGTAAATAACCTTGGCATAGTTGGACCATCTCGACACGATTACACATTTATGACATAAATATCAATTAATATATTGTAATATTATTGAAAAATAATTAATATATGTACTAAATACTAAATCAATTATTCATTTTAGCGGTGTTCGCGGATCGGATTTTGTGGATTGGAGATTAATCCATATACGATCCACGATTTTGCGGATTTTAAATTTTAAATCTAATCCAATGTAAGGATTGATAAATTCAATCCAAATCCAATCCGTATGCATGCGAATTTGACCCAATTCATATCCAATCCATCATTTTGTAGATTAAAAATTTTTAAATTTTGTCCAATCCATGAAGTAATTAAAAGAATTAAGATAAAAATAATTTTACTACTGATCAAATTAAAAATTGATCGTTTAAATAAAGCTAGAATTAATACATTCAAAGTTTCAAAATATAACACACAAAAAAGGAAAAAAAAATCTCATTTATTTAGATCAATGCATGAAAAGCTTGAAAAGAAAGTAACAAATTAAGATTAATTACCTCAAATGGTGAGATAAAAGGTGATGGTTCTTTGTGTGTGGTGGGATAGAGGTTTGGTTTTTGTGCTAAAGTGTTTCTTTTGGCTTAGGATTTTTTGTTTTGCTTTAGAATTTTTACTATTTAGGAAACTATATTTGTTTATTTAATTATTCAATTGTTTAGTTATTTTTTATTTTATATTATTATCGGATACGATATAAAATGGTATTAATGTAACTATATTTTAACTTATTTATTTATTAGTAACTAGTAGTCTCACATTTATAAGTTTATATTTTAATTAAATATTTATTTTTATTTTTTTGGGGATTTGCAGATTTTTACGGATCTACAAAAGTAAATCCATATCCAATTTACCAACTTCTTCAATCCATTATCCAATTCACCAACTTTTTTTATTTTAGGAAGCTTTGATTGAATACGCATGCATCTTACTTTATTCATGAGGGTTCTATTCATCATTTCTGCTAATCTGTTCTATTGAGGAGTGAAGTAATGCCTTCATTTGCGCAAAAATTGTCAAAAACTTGATTGCAAAACTCCAAACCATTATCCGTTCTTAGCTTCTTCAATCTTTTTCTAGTTTGATTTTCAACTAATTGCTTCCACTCTTTAAACATTTCAAATACCTAGTCTTTGCTTTTTAAGATATAAATCCACATTTTTCTTGAAAAATCATCAATAATGGACAAGGAATATCTATTGCCACTTAAGGATAAATCTTGAGTAGGCCCCCATAAATCAGACTGCACATAACCAACTTTTTTTTTTTTTTACTTCTAACTAGATCTTTTGAAACTGGTTCTTGTGGATTTTCCTAAAACACAGTCTTCATAAAACTTTAAATTCCCAATCTTATCAAAACCAAAGGCACCCTATTTTTCTAGCTTTTTAAATTCTTTTCACTCATGTGTCCTAACCTTAAATGCCATAACCTAGTTGTATCTTTAGCTTGTTTCAAAGTCACATTGGCCTCACCAGTAATTACATCACCATCAAAGATATATACCTCATTCTTTTTAGTTCCCTTCATAACTAGATTAGAACTATTTAAGACACATAACTGTCCTAATTTAAGCCTAATGCTACTTCCCCTTTTTCTTGGAGCTCTTTGGTGTTAAGTGTAGATTTTACTTCATCCAGGGTTAAGGTTTGTCTCCCATACATCAGAGCATCAACCAAATTTTCATAAGACATTTAGTAATGAACTGATTAACAAAAGAGCCTTCCCATCATCATCCAAAGCTGCATCAATTGTCTCCAAGGTATCACACGCCTTGTTAAACTCATCAATATGCTCTTCTAGCGATGATCCCTCTACCATTCTGAAAGTAAACATTCTCTTTTTGATGTAGAGTCTGTTTGTTAGAGACTTAGTCATATAGAAGCTTTCAACTTTGACCCATAGTCCAGCCACAATTTTTTTTTTTTTGGCCGCTTCTCTGATGATTGAATCCCCAAGACTCAGAATTATAGTACTTTTGGCTTTCTTGTCAATCTCATCAGTTTGTTCTAGCGTCTTGGATGACTTTCCTTTCCTTTTTGGTTTCTAACGCAATTTCATCTTCAAGACCTTGAGTGATCAGCAAAGTTTCCATCTTTATTTTCCATATATTAAAGTCATTCTTGCCTTTGAATTTTTCTATGTCAATCTTGGATGATGCCATACTTGGGTTTGATCAAAGACACTAAGCTTTGATACCAATTGTAGTAATAAGGTTGCTTTCCAATTAATGCAACTGATCACTGCCCAAGATCCTTTAAATCAAATCAATACAAGTTGCACAATTTCAAAATTGTTCCGAGGAACTCACAATTCAATATACTAACAAGATTTAAAAACACTAAAGAAAATGAATCAAGATCAATCAACACACCAAGATCATAACGTGGTTCAATTGAGCTAGAATGCTCAACCTACATCCACAGAAAGCTATCGGATGAGATTTATTGATGTAACAATACCTCACAATGCAAGATTCTAGAATCATCACTAAAACCGAATAAAAAACCAGCTTTATATGACTTGGATCACCAACAATTCTGATTTTTAGATTGCTTAGATACACAACATGTGGCTAACAACCTTAACGAACTTGGCTTTAAGCTTCAGTACATGCCTAACACGTGAGATACTTATGAATTGAATCGAAATCATATGTCTCATACTTATGAATGTGGTGGTGGAACAAGTAATGTGTGTCGGACGAGAGGATCGAGGTCCGCTAGTGTTTTCATTCGAGGAGGGGATTATTAAATTGTATCCCACATTGGTTAGTAAAAGGGAAATACTTGGGTTTATAAGGAGGATAGGTTACTTCACTCAATAGATTAATTTTTTGGGTTGAATACCTAGAAATCCTAAGCCAAGGGCCCCCAAAAGTTAAGAATTTAACAAGAAATTTTTTTATTATATAGGCACGCGCGCGCGCGCGTACACACACACACACTTGATTAGTGAGTTTTACAAGTGTTAATTTACTTTTTTAGGTTTAAAATCTATACAAGTTATTTAATGGTTTGTTTAGTAACTGTCAACGAAAAGAAAGAAAAAATTTCTTTTTTATTTTTTGTAAGAAATGTAATAATTTATAGTACTTAGACTTTGTTTGTGGCTATAACAAGGAGAATTATAAAGTTGGGTTAGGAGTAATAATAAGAAATGCTAAAGGAGATATTGTAGCTGCAGCCATCAAATCTTCAAATTTCAATGGATAAGTTTCCTTTGCAAAAGCAGAAGCAATTGAATGGGGAATGCAAGTAGCAACAAGTGCAGGTTTATCAACTGTCATTTTTTAATCGAACTACCAAATGGCTGTTGACTTGGCAAATAACAAGAATGGTAGCAAAACTGAGATATGTTGGGTGATATCAGAGATTGAAGAACGAAGAAAAAACTTCCAGGCAGTCAAATTTCAACACACTCATAAATCTTGTAATGCTAATGCTCATGCCTTGGCTAAGGTAGCCTTAAAAGGTCTATAACCTGTTATATGGCTGGATAGTTTACCAGCTCAAATCATGTGTTTGCTCTCAATTCCGTAACGAAGGTTTTATTCCCTTATTAAAAAAAAAAAAAAGATTGACTACAGCCATTATCATCCTTCTTAGTATTTTTTGTGCATTGGCTATTGTCTAGAGAATTATGAAATTTCAAGGGTCGGTATCCAAGCTTCAACTCAAAAGAAATTTAAGTGATGTAGCTGCTAGGAATTAATTGAAACTTCAGTTTTGATGTCAGAAGTTTGTCACATACAATTAATTGACGTGTGGAAGTTGTCATGGAGCCTCACAATTTTCTGAATGGCAGTGGATTGGAGTTAGCCATGTGGTGATAAATTTTGATTGGTTGACATTTATAAGGTAATGAGTTTTGTTGGAAATAAAATGTTTGCTCAAGGAATTTAACTTTTTATTCTTTAGGATACAATTACAATTTCTTATTATCAGTAGTTGCTAATGTGAGAGCATCTTCGTCTTGATCGGACACCTTTTTCTGCCGCTAACATTTTTTTTCTTCTAAAAGATAAGAGGGTAAGCAAAGCAACTCGTGCCAATTTGTTATTCATCATTACGTTAATAAGGAAAAAAAAAAAAGAAGATTTTGACAGGGCTCATTAGATAAATATTACATAACCCTAAGTTAGAATAAAATATTAAAGAAAAGATTAGAATTCTCACTTGATTTAATTTTTTGTCTGAGTAAATACGATCATGTAATTGATAATCATTAAAAAGGAATAAAATAAAAAATGTAAATCTCAATCATATATAAATAAAAATACACACATGTCAAAAGATAATTCAAAACTCAAAATTTAAAGGATTTAATTTCACTCAAAGAACACCCAAATAGTACTAAATAGTAAGAATTTTTGTGAAGTTGAATAATTTCACTCAAAGAACACCCAAACATTAGGTTACATAACAAATAACCAAGTTATCGATCTAAATAAAAAATAACTGAAATACCCATCAACATAACAATTATTCATCATTTTATGACCTTCTCATTTTTCTCTTTTTCTCTTTATCCTCTCTCTTATTACCTTGATTTTCTATTAGTCTCAATATTCATCTTTACTGTTATCTATTAAAAAAAAAAAGTACCTAACAAGACCGTGTTCTCCAAGGCAGTCGTCGCTAGCCAAGGTCAACTGTAGAACCGGCATTTTTTTTTTGGTTCCGAGAATTGATCAAATGCATTTTATAATAAATAGATTTTAGTAACTTGGGAGCCACGTCTACAGCTTTATATTTAATAAGTTCGTATCCTACTCTAAACTCCATCCTCAAAACCCGTACACACACTAATGGCAAACAAGGTGAAGAAGTTAAAAAAGAAGCAGCCTGCTCCACTCAAAAAAGAAACCAATGCCCTTGGTTTAAAGCCATGGCCAGATCTTCCGCAGCAACTCATCAAAGTGATTTCATGGCAATATTCAACTCTAATGTTTGACATGAGCTATGGAGGAGTGACCAAGTCATGGAGATCAGCTCAAACAAAGCAGTGCTGTAACCCAGGAGCAATTACACAGCCATGGCTGGAACTTCATGATGGCAACGAAGACACAAAGTTTAAATTCAACATATCATTTCATCAAGGAGAATGGACATGGGGAACCTGGTATTGGAGGCGCCGGCCATGGCAAATGCCTTGGAAATATTACGTTGGATGCTCCAACGGTGTGCTTGTGGCCAAACGAGCATCATCATCACCACCTGAATATTATTTACATTTTGTTACAATTGGGGAATGCTACCAGCAGCTCCCTCCGTGGGATCAAAGGGTTCCATTTCAATGCGCTGTTATATCTTCATCACATAAAGATCCTGATTTTCGAAATTCTGAAATGATTGTTTTAACGGGAATTAGCCATCCAGCTTTCGTGTATTATAAACAAAAAGCAGGGCTATGGGGAGGATATGAATGGATAAAGGAAGATGGTGCCATTGCTGAACCTCATTGTTATGATCATAAATCAAAGAGAAATTTTTTCATGAGATTTACTAATGCTATTGGTTATAAAGGGAAGTTTTATGCTTTGAGTTTGCAGGGAACACTTGCAGTTATTGAAGACGCGAGAATCACAGCCTTGGGTACAAAAAGAGCTGCCCCTACCGTCCATTCAAGGCATTTCAAGGAATGTTTGCTTGAATCGGACGGCGAAATTTTATTGATTTTTCTCATCTCAACAAAATCAGTTAATATTGTTGATGATGTAGAGGTGTTTCGGCTTGATATTGGTACACTTTCATGGATCAAGTTGGAGAGACTTGGGGATAGGACATTGTTTTTGGGGAGTGATTGCTGTATGTTGGTCTCTGCTAGCAAAATGGGATGCAGAAGTGATTATATTTATTTTAGGAATCACAAAGATGAAGATTGGTGCGCTTATGACTTCCAAAAGGGTATATCTCAATGTGAGAGCGATGCAATTCTCCCTCAAGATTTGCCTTTTAGATTGAATGATGAACTGCCGAGTGAAAAATAATGTTAACTATAAAAATGATTATAATTATGTCATTTGTTCTCTTTTATTTACTTTCTCTAAGATGTGTGAAAGCAAACAAATTGCTGCACATTATTCAGCATGAGATCCATATTCTCTCTCCCTTTTTTTTGGGTATTACGTACCTTCACCTACCAAACAGTTGATTGGCGGATTGCAACATATTTATCAAAACCTGACACGTTAAAAATTAATTTAAAAATATAAAATATGAGGGGCCCTAAATGATAAAATATTTATTCGGATAATGAATATACAGGATGGTGATTCCACCCTTCTTTTTGGGTAAAACGGAACCATCCCAATAATAATAAAAAAAAGATTAAAATCAACATGTTTTGTAAATCCGTCCCATAAATACCACAAATAACCTTGTCCATGTAATTTATAATGTTTCTTTTCTTTTAATTATTTTCAGATTTGTTGAAAAAAATAAAACTAATTAAATTCTGATATCTGCCACTATTTATTCATTTATATCTTAAATAAAGGTAAATTTATATTGTCCATTAAACACTCCATTACTCTTATTTTAGTTACTCGTTGATTCTAAATGTATAATAACTACAAGTATTTGGTAGTATATGTATTAACGCTTACTTAATACATTGGTTTGAATAAATTTCTGAATTACAGTGTATGTGAAAAAGTATTGTAAGTGTTTACTCTGGTGTTTGAACAACATCTATAAAAATAAAAAGTTTTGCCGTTACCTATTTTAACCATTTCACACAAGGATAACATTGTAATTTCAAAAAATATAACTAGTGGGATGGTTTTACACAAAAGATAAAGTGGAAATACCGCCACCCTATATATACTATGTCTCGAGATCCTTTACAGTTCAGTTATATCGTCGGGTTAAATTCACTTTAACATAACATCGTTTAGTTGCATAAAATTTTGGGCTTTTGGCACAACAACCAATGGGTAACAGGATAAAGAAAGTACATTCTTGAAGGAACATAATAAAAAATCTATAAAAAGAAGGGACAAAAACTATACCTATCAAAGAAATAACCTAAATTTAAATCAGTACCCTTATCTTCTCTAAAATTGTTTTCAACTCGAGTAATGATTTTGGATGGTCTTCTGATCCATACCTATCCCAAATGTCAAATATTCCGGAACAGAAATAAAAAAATATTGTTCTTTATTACCACTAATCTCCAATCTTCTTTTATCTTGTTGCCCAAAAGGTGATAATTAGGCAACTAGCTGTGGTCAATTCTCAACAATTAGTATTTTTTTTCCTATTTGTCCACTAATTAATCATGTGCTTTTTTCACACCTAATTAAAAGATGTTAGAACTTCGAAACCACGTTTTAACATACTCATATGTGTGTGTACATATATACACACACACACACAATGAGAATCCCACTAACATATAAAAATTACAAATTTTAATATATTAATCGATAAAAAAATATAATTTTTAATATATTAAAATCTATTATTAAAAAACCAAAGGAAAGGAAATAATTTTTATTCATCACTTACCGTCTATTTTACAATAATATAAATACACAAGCTATTGTAATAATTACAAGAGAAGGTCCGATGAAAATAAATGAAGGAGGGTAATAACTGTGGTGGGAGGAAAATAAATGAAGGAGGATAATAGTTATCTAGTGGGGTTGGTGGTAATTATTATGTCTATTTAAAAAATCATCGTTGCATGTTAAAAGTTATCATTCTATTTTTGTGTGTGCTCTGTAATTATTATGTTTGTCTGCCAGTATCTATAATTTTTTTATATTTTAATAATATCCTTACTTTATTAAAATTGGAAGCTTATATATTGATTTCATATCCCACGCCATGACTCCATCCTCAAGTTCTTTCTCCCAAGCACATACCAATTATGCAAGAAAGCTGAAGAAGGAAATCAAGAAGCGTGTTCCGTTCAAAATAGAAGCCAATGCCAATGGTTTAAGGCCATGGCCGGATCTTCCACAGCAACTCATCAGCGTGATTTCAAGGCAATTTTCAACTCTAATGCTTGACATAAGTTACGGAGGAGTGACCAAATCATGGAGAGCTCAAACGAAGCAGTCTAATTCAGAAGCAATGATACAGCAGCCACGGCTCGAACTCCACGACGTCAACGAAGACACAAAGTTTAAATTCAACACAGCATTTCATCTAGGAGAGTGGGCCTGGATCGTCTGTAATGCGAAGAAAATGCCAATGCCGGCACCTTGGAAGTACTACGTTGGATACTCAGATGGAATACTTGTGAGCAGAGGAGCATCGCCTAATGAATATTATTTAAATTTTCCTGAAGCTTGGGAATCCTACCTCCTCCTCCCCTCATGGGATCAAAGGATTCTATTTCGACGCGCAGTAATAACTTCATCAAGAATAGTTCAATACTGGAAAATGAATTGTATCGTGATAGGTTTAGCAGAATATGAGAATGAAGCAAGATAGTACAATTCCCGACCCTAATTGTAATTCTTATAAATCAGAAAGAAACCGGTTCACGTGGTTTACTAATGGTATTGCTCACCAAGGGAAGTTCTATGCATTGAGTCTGCATGGAACTCTTGCGTTTATTGTATACATTCGGTCTCAGCCAAGTATCGCAGCATTGGGTCCTAAACGGCTGTTCCTTCTGTGTATTCAAGGCGTTTTAAAGAATGTTTGCTTGAATCAGATAGAGAGATTTTACCGATTTTCTCATTTCTAGAAAATCAGTTAACATTGTTGACGATGTTGAGGTGTTTTGGTTTGATGTTAATACACTTTCACGGATTAAGATTGAGAGACTTGGAGACATAGGGCATTGTTTCTCGGGTCTAATTGTTGCATGTCAGTCTCTTCAGGCAAAATGGGATGTAAAAGTGATTATTCTACCCATCACATAGCAGATGATTGGTGGGTGGGTGACTTACAGAGAGGAGGAAGCATCTCTCTATGTAGAAGTCATGCAATTCTCCCACAGGATTTTCCGTTAAGGTTGAACGAGCAAGAGAGAATTATAGTTCTAAAAAATTGTCGTTTGATTTTGTGTACTCTTTTTATGGAATAAAATGGACATCAGTCGTACATGTGCCTTTGGCTAATAATGCATGTTTATTATCATGTGCAAGTTATTCGATTGGTGCGCAAAATGAGAAATGTAGTAGCCACAAAAGCTTTTTATAAACTATTTTTTCTTTTAATATCTACCTCCAATTCACAGCAAAGGGACGTGGACAAAACTCAAACAATTTTTGAATTTTTACTTTTTTTTAAATTTAAATTCAAGTGGACAACTAAATAAAACTGTTTAAAAATCAATCTGTCAGACTACTTTATGTAAATTATTAAAGTATAAATTAGTATTAGTTGATTATTTGTCAAATCCTAAAGATCTAAACTTTTTTTACTGCAAGAGATTTTAGTTAACTAGCACCCACCTAAAAACAAATTAATACCAGGAGTACAAGAGTTCTTGTATATTATCAAAAGAGTAATGATATGTTTACATTTTATTCCCATAAAAAAGTGAAACGTATAACAACCATATGATACTGCTCCGTGAATTTGTACAACAAAGTTTATACACTAGTTGGACACATATCACTATTGATGTGTGTGTGTGTGTGTATTAGACCCCGTATATGTTTCCCAACTTTGAGGAGCTGTGACGCAGGCTACTATTTTTCAACTAGAATTACTTGTGACCGAGCAAGTGTTTATTAGCTACTTCCTGAGAAAACAATGCAAGTCAAATTAATAAAGGAATAAATAAACATTAGTATAAATTTGCCGCCTACTTAGAATTTCCCCATGCAATATTGAACTCCAATTATACTAGCTCCGATGTATCCATTAAAGTAATACAGAACAATTCCTTACTGTCCAAGGCAATATAATATGCAGAACAATGCCTTGCTGCCCCAGGGAACCACCAACCCAGCTAGCTAAGGTCAACTCTACCTCATGCGTGTAATAATTTTATTCTGATTTTGGGATGATACTATGTTTTATCATATGTAACATACAATAATTGAGCATGTTAAACAATTTAGTTATAATGAGTGAAAACTCATGAGTTTACTATTTGTTACATTATATGTAACATAGTCTAACCCATAATTTTGATAAATAATCAAATCCATTTTTATAATACTTAAAACAAATTAAAACTTGAGAGCCACATCAAGAGCTTCATATGTTTTCTTATCGTAGTATTCCAACCAGCTGGCAACTGCATCCTTAAAACCATTTCTATTTCTCTATCAAAACTAGAATGATGATAATGATGATGATGATAATTTTATTATTATAATAATAATTATCATCATCATCATTATCATCATCAATGACCATATTTAATTAACAACATTTTAGTAACTTGAAATGATCAAATCCAATTATAAGACAAATTAAATACATTAACAAGAATATAACCGATTAAACAAACAAATTATTCTTATTCTTGTTTAGAGTTGGCAATTGGAATTAAGGATGTTAAAAATACCCACCCGGCTTCGACCCACGTGATGCAGGCTAGTAATACCTAGCCGGGAGATGAGTTGAAGTCGGATCGGACATGGGCTTATTGCCTGGAACTCAGATTTTATTAAAAAAAAATATTTTAAATAATTATACTTATTGGGCTCACCTATTACTTATATTTAAAATTTTAAATATTTAAATATTATATTTTCAAGCCCAATTTCATTAAAATAAAATTTAAAAATCATAAAATTACAAAACAAACTAAAATATATGCATATATAATATTATAAAATCTAAAATCTAAATTTTTAAGTCCAGATAAAAAAGCCCGACCCATTTCAGGCATTCTAGAGACCGTGTTCGGGTTGAATCTTGGTACTATCGTTCTAGAGACCATCCCAAATTTTTTCCATCCTTCATTGGCACGTGCCAATTGAGATTGGTCAATCCTGATTCCATCCCGATCATGAACCAGGAGGAACAACCATTTCGAATCTCAATAGAAATAGTAAATTGATGCAAAAAATATTTTCCAAGTCCCTACCAATTAAAAACTCAAGCCAATCGAAATCCAAATGTGTTGAAAATTAAGGAGGACTAAACTGCACAAAATTAAAACTAATTGAGTAAAAAAAAGAATTTTTCTAAACTCAAGGGCTTTATTGATATTTTGCAAGAAACACTACATGCAACTAGGGGTGGGCAAAATCGTATTCCGGTCGGGTTCAGGTCAATCCGATCGGGTTTTGGGTTGTTCGGGTTGGGCAAACATTGATTCGAATACAACCCGACCCGACCCGATCCGATATGTATTTGGATCGGTTTGGATCAGGTCTAAAATCGGGTTGAGTTTGGGTAGAATCAGGTTCGGGTTAAATTAAGCATATATAATTATATACCATGACACTTGAAACTTGAAACTTGAAAGCTTTAAAATCAGGTTTGGGTCACAAAGTCATAAAGGGCAAAGCTAGAAACTCAGGTCGGGCTGGAGCTTGAGCCTTGGAGCAGCAGATCGGTGGCCACGGCAGCAGATCAGGGACGGGTTTTCAGCAGCAAATTAGTTTCTCTTGGCGGCAGTAGATGGGCAAACGTGTAGCGGCAGATCGCGATGGCTGGACGCACAGCAGCAGCTCGTGGCGATTGATCGGAGAGGCAACAGCAGATCCGGGACTGGAGAGGGTTGTGTGTGTAAGTCTTGTGGATGTGGGTTGTGTGTATGAGGATTGCAGAGGGTTTGTGTTGTGATTTGTTTGTATTTTGTCAATTTGTTTGTGTTTGTGAGTGTACACCATGTGGGTTGTGTGTGTGAGGATTGTAAAGGGTTTGTGATGTGATTTGTTTGTATTTTGTGAATCTGTTTGTGTTTGTGTTTGTGAGTGTGCCCGTGTGGTGAGTGCGTGAGTTTAGGTTAGGTTTAGTTTTTTTTTTGTTCAACCCGATTGGGTTTCGGTTCGGGTTTTACCCGATCCGATCACAACCCGATCGGGTTTACAGTATTTCATCGATCGAGTTTCATTCATAACCTGATCTGATTCGAACCCGAAATTTTTTGGGTCGGATTGGGTCGGGTCAGGTATTTTGCCCACCCCTACATGCAACTCACAGCTCACACTTCTTATTTCTCTCTTATTCTTCACTCTTCACTTGATACATAATCAAATGACACAAGGGGATATTTATAGTACATGAGAACAAATTCAAACCATTTAAATAAAAAATTACAAAAAATTAATAATCATTCATCTTCATCAACTACACCTACCACTAATATTTTCACATACTACACTGAACATAAATAATTTAAATTTCACCAACCATACCTACTTATGGAACTTTCCATAGGTTGGGCTTATTAATTTGGGCTTATTGAAAGGTAGTGTTGGGCTAATTTTTAACACTCCCCCTCAACACCAACTTTCATTCTTCAAACCATACTGAGCCTTTGGCCGAACTCTTCAAACTTCCCAGTGCTAAGGCGTTTTGTAAGCAGATTCGAAACTTGATCATCCATCTTGACATACTACATTTCAATTTCATCTTGCAAGACCTTTTCCCTGATGAAGTGATAGTGCACCTCCACATGCTTAGTTCTTACATGAAAAACTAGATTTTCTACCAAGCTGATCGCCGATTGATTGTCGCAATATAATGGTACTGCGTAATCTACTGGTTGCTCTAGATCTTTCATCAATTGCATCAACCAAGTACTTTCTTGAGCTGCCATTGTCGCTACTCTATATTCTACTTCTGTGGTTGATAGTGATACAATTAGTTGTCTCTTACTACACCAAAAGAAAATTGCAAATCCAATTCTGAAAACATATCTAGTAGTTGATCTTCTTGTATCACGATCTCTGGCATAATCAGTGTCACAATAGCCAGTCAGCTTGTAACTTTCACATTTCTTGTATGATATACCATAATCAATTATACTTTTTACATGCCTTAGTATTTGTCAAACTGCTTCCATGTTAGGCTTTCTTGGATTTTGCATGTACCGACTCATTACACCTACTGCATATGAAATATCTGGCCGTGTCAGCGTTAGGTAGATTAAACTACTTACTAATTGTTGATACATTGTTCCATCTTGTAAATCTTCGCCTTCATGTGCACAATTTTGCATTGACTTCTATTGGAGTTGAGATTGCCTTGCATTCCAACATCTCAAACTTCTTTGGCAAGTCTTTGGTATATTTATGTTGACAAAGAAAAATCCCCTCTTTTGTTCGATCAACCTTCAAACTAAGAAAGTGCTTCAACTGACCAAGCTCTCTCATTTGAAAACGAACTGATAGGTTCTCTCTTGTTTGCTGAATTTCTTCTTCATCGTCACTAGTAAGAATCAAATCATCCACATACACAGCATAATTGCTAATGTTCCTTCACTAGCTTTGATGAACAAGCTATAATCTACATGCGCCATTGAATAACCACTCTGAGTTAAAAATTCACCAATCTTACAACACCATGCTCTTGGTGCTTGTTTTAAGCCGTAAAGTGCCTTTCTCAACTTGCATACATACTCCAGATGATCTTTATTCTGAAATCCTCTAGGTTGGTTCATATAGATCTCTCGATCTAACTCTCTGTGTAGAAATGCATTTTTTACATCTATTTACCATAATTTCCAGTCCTTACTAGCTGCGAGTACAAGTAGGACTCTTACTATTGTGAGGTTTGCCACCGAACTAAACGTCTCATCATAGTATAACCCATATTATTGTAAAAACTCTCGAGCTACCGATCGAGCCTTGTACCTTTCAACTGAACCATCTAGATGCTTCTTAATCTTGTACATCCATTTGCAAGATATTAGTTTTGTATCCTTTGGTTTTGGAACTAGATCCCAAGTCTGATTTTGCTTTAGTGCAATGATTTATGCTTCTATCACCTTCATCCAATCAGAATTCTTTGCTGCCTCTTCAAATGTCTCTGGTCCTTTTATTTTTTCCTCTTCTGCAATTACTACATTAGCATACTTGAGATTCAATTTATCACTCTTTTGGATCTTTTAAGTTGAGGTTCGGGAGTTATCGGTTCTAGTTCATTTGATTCCTCATCTTCAATAGGACTTTAGTGAACAGTTGTCTTCCAAGGACTTTATGCCTTATCATCATCATCCTTTAGATCATCAGATTCTTCATACTCTTCTTGGCTCGGTTGAATTTCGACAATTTGTTCAGTCATTTGATCTTCAATTTCTTTTGAATCTGGTAACTCTTCTTTTTCTAAAGACCACCACGATGATGCTTCGTCAAACACCACGTTTCGTGTTGTGTAGCACCATCCACTGGTAGGATCAGAGCACCTTCATCATTTCCTCTGGTTGTCATATCCAACAAAAATACGACGAATTACGTTTTGATCAAATTTGCTTAAAAAATGGCCTTGCATGAAGACATAGCACACACATCCAAATACACGAAAGTGGCTGACTGTAGACTTTATATTCCACAGTTTCTTGTAAGGTGATATCAACCCTAGTTTTAGTTGAAGAAGTCTATTGATCACATGAGCTGTCATCTTCATGGCTTCAACCTAAAATCTTTCTGGTACATTCTTTGCATGTATCATACTTTGACAAATCTCCGCTAAATGCTGATTCTTTCGTTCTGCTACGTCGTTCTGTTGTGGTGTATTGGCACAAGTGAACTGATGATGTATCTTATATTCTCATAAATACTAGGAGAACTCATGTGATGTATACTCTTTTTCATTGTCTTTTCGTAGGCAGCAAACCTTCTTCTATACTTCTCATTGGGCTATATCTATGAATTTCTTAAAATTTGAAAAAGTATAAGACTTTTCTTTCATAAAGAAGACCCAAACATACCTAGAGAAGTCATCAATGAATGTGACCATGTATCGCATGCCACTAATAGAAGGTTACTTGACAGGCCCAAACACATCAGAGTGTATCAACTCTAATGGCTCTTTTGCTCTAAACTTTGACTTTATATATGGAAGTTGGTGAGCCTTACCATACTAACACCCTAAACATATTGTGTATTCTTAGGTCAAGTTGAGACAGACATCTGATCATTGACTTGTTCATCATCACCTTCAACTTGTGATAGTTAACATGTCCTAAACGAGCATGCCATAAATCTACAGTCTCATTCCTTCGAGTTTTGTTTACATAAGCAGACTCAACTGACAATACATAGACTGACTCTAGTCTTCGTCCTTCCATAGTGGGTGTCCTTGAGATTTTTATATTTTGATATACTTTGACATCTTGAGGATCATAATGGCCTGAAAATGTTAGTTGTGATACTGATAGTAGATTTTTCTTCATACCAGGAACATAATGCACATCTTGAAAGTGCTACCTTTTGAGGACTGTACCGAGGTGCTAGAATTGTGTTGCTAACATGAGTTATGGGCAATCGTGAATTATCTGTTGTTACTACTACACGACTTCCTTTGTACTCTGTCATGTCATGTAGTTTATCTTTATCACCAGTCATGTGATTTGAGCACTCTGAGTCAATGATCCAATCACTCTCATAATTAATTTGGTCAGGTATTGTGACTGCAAGGGCTAACTCATCTTCCTCGATGCCGACTGATGCTTCAACTTCCTATTCTTCATCACTATCATTCTTTTGATTGGAAGTGGCAGTATTACTCTTTTCAGACTTTTTCTTGGACCAACAATCTTTCGCCATATGGCCCTTCTTTCCATAGTTGTAGCAATTTCCTTTAAACGTTTTCTTTGACTTTTATTGGCCACTATTGCCGTGATTCCTTTGTGCTTCCCCTGTGTGTGGGCTACTTTCTTGTTGATGTTCTCATGACTTGTCAGCATCTCCTTTATATCCTCCACCACAATGTCTTCTGAATCGATATCTTTTCTTATCGGTGAAGAGAGCTTCCTCATCATTCTTTATTGAGCCCCTACTCATTTGCTTGTTAATTGCTTCTTGATTGGCACACAAGTTTTCAAATTCTGCAATGGTTGGTTGAGTTGGCCAACCTTGGACAGCTGTAACAAAGCTCCAAAACTCGAGCCTCAAACTATGAATAATAATTCTCTTCATTCTAGATTCAGAAATCGCAATAGTAGGATCTAACTCAGAAATTTCGTGGCATAAGGACTTTACCTTATTGAAGTACTCGTCAACTATTATGTTTCGTTGTGAAATTAACAGTAGCTCATTCTCCAAAAGTTGTAGCCACGTGTTGTTCTTTTTTGAAAAAAAAAACGTTGCAAAAGTGTCCCAAGCTTCCTTAGGTGTTTTAGCATTTTTTATGTGTTGCGGCATCTCTTCTTCAATTGTGCTTTTGATGGTGAACATGGCCTTCCTAGCTTTGATGTTCCACTTATTCAAAGTGGCATCCTTAGTTGGTGGTTTCACATCATTACCACAAACAATCTCCCAGAGGTTCTGGCCTTCTAAATAGGACTCCATCAATGTTGCCAACGTATTGTAATTTTTGTTGTTGAGCTTCTTGACTCCTCTAACTACTTGAAGGTCACCCATCATGTTTGCAAGACTTTTCCAATGCTAAGTAAACTTGATCTTCACCAACAAACTAACAGAGTTTCAAACTCCTCACAATTCAACAAAACTCCACAAAACAATCTTTGATTGTCTTTGCTATATTCTTACAGCTTCGCCACGATAGTCCTTGACTGTTGTGAACTTTCGGTAGCACTGCTACAATAGTCCTTGACCAACTTGGCTCTGATACCAATTGTTGAAAATTAAGGAGGACTAAACTACTCAAAATTAAAACTATTTGGGCAACAATATAATTTTACTAAACTCAAGGGCTTTATTGATATTTTGCAAGAAACACTACACATAACTCACGACTCACACTTCTTATTTCTCTCTTATTCTCTTAAATTTGAAACTATTTGGGCAACAAAATAATTTTACTAAACTCAAGGGCTTTATTAATATTTTGAAAGAAACACTACACACGACTCACACTTCTTATTTATCTCTTATTCTTCACTCTTCACTTGATGCATAACCAAATGACACAAGAGGATATTTATAGTACATGAGAACAAATCCAAACCATTTAAATAAAAC
Organism: Citrus sinensis; assembly: GCF_022201045.2. NCBI lineage: Eukaryota > Viridiplantae > Streptophyta > Magnoliopsida > Sapindales > Rutaceae > Citrus > Citrus sinensis. The sequence goes on along the minus strand of NC_068563.1, from coordinate 8,574,993 downwards.
ATTAAAAAAAATTAATAATCATTCATCTTCACCTACCACTAATAATTTCACTTACCACACTTAACATAAATAATTCAAATCTCACCAACCATACCTACTCATGGAACCTTCCATAGGTCGGGCTTATTAATTTGGGCTTATTGAAAGGTGGTGTTGGACTTATTTTTAACAAAATGTCCTAGTATGAAATTTACCAAATCAATTTTTTTTTTAAATGTGAATGTCGTTATGAAAATAATAATAATTAAAGTGATCGTAAAGTATGAACTTGTTGGGTTTGGGCTTGTGTCCATCATGCTTGTTTTCTCTAAAGATATATTTTTTTAATTTAGTTATTTAAAAATTAAAATAATAGTTGCAACAATTGGGACATCCAGTATCTCGATAGGGACGTTGACGTTAAGCGTCCTTATTCTTGTTTCGAATGGGAAATCAAGAAAAGAATTGAGTCCAAAATCCCTATCCAAATTAGAAATCAAGACAATAAAATTATTATACTGAATCTCATATTGTTAAGGATGGGATCCAAAATCCCAATCGTGTTTTAAGGAATTCTGCCAACCCTATTCTCATTTTCTAACAAAGGAAAGCCCCCTTATGCCATTTGATTAATTAAAGTTCCGCGCTGCTTGCCACTCCCCGAGGCCAAGGACGGGGTCGAACCGTCATTCCAGGATTTGCAGTCCGATACATTTCCATTATGTTACCTAGCCAAACCCGCCACCTCATGTGCCAAAGTCAAACGGTTGTTCTTCCTTGTAAAATAAAGCGCGCAAGCGACCTTCCCCGCTCCCTCTTTTTCTACATATGCGGTGGCGGGCGGAGCGCTCTATATGACCGGCGGCGGGTTACCAGAGAAGAGGTTGCTTGCATACTCAACTTCGTCGAACCTTGCCTTCTCAACTTCGTCACATTCCGAAAGAGCATCGTCTGAATGTTTGTTTGCCAGAGAAAAGACGATAGAGAAAAAGAAGAAGCGTGGTGGAACGAATTCTCGATCTAAATCGAGAAGCAGAAATATTACTCGAGATGAGTGTGCCTTTTGTCATGAAAAGAGCCATTGGAGGAAAGATTGTCCAAAGGCTAAAAAAATAGATGGGAAGAAACAAGTAGTAGCAAACATGGCACGTGTAAAAATGAAAACTCTAATTATTCACTAAGTATTACACCTACAACATATGTGGCTTGTTCGAACGAGTGGATACTTGATACTGGAGCAACCTATCATTTGTCTTCTATTAAAAATAGTTTATGGATTTTCGTAATTTGGAATCCAGTGCAGTTGTAATGGGGAATGATCAACCTTATTGCACAATGGGAATGAGAATAGGAATAATTTGGCTCAAAATGTTTAATAGAATAGTCAGAGAACTGAAAGATGTTAGATATATTCCATCTTTGAAGAAAATTTTAATTTTGTGGGTGCTCTAGAAGTTAAAGGTTATAAGGTTACTATAAAAAATGGCACAATGAAGTTCATGTATGGGGCTATGGTGATTATGTAAGGGGTTCAACGTCACAATTTGTACTATTTGAAGGGAGGTATAACTGATGATGCAAATGTTGCTGAGGCACATAGTGACACCACCAAGCTATGACATGTACGACTGGGACATGTTAGAGAGAAGTCTTTGCAAACTCTGATGAAGTACGGACTCGTAAAAGGTACCAAAACCTGAAAATTAAAATTCTGTAAGCATTGTGTAGTAGGCAAGAAAACAAGGGTCAAGTTTGGTATGGATTTTGTGTAATTTTTATTGAACTCGCAAGTGCATAAATCTATTGTAGAATAAATTAATGGTGACGAGTGTCAATCCTACGAGGAGGTGAATTTTAATTATGTGTAGAATTAATTTTCTAAGTGGGTGGTTTTGTGGTGAAAGTGACTTAGATTATCCTAAAATTTGAATTAAAATGGCTGGAATAAATTGAAGTGAAAACTATTAAAATTGAAGCACTTGGGTATCTGGATCTGCATCAACATGCACCATAAGATAAATATTTTTTATTATTGTCAATTAAATCATAAGGGGGGTTTCCACTCTTCATGAACTACACTCTAATCAATATGGTGCTAAGGGTTTGTCGTACCAAATAGTAATAACCTTGTATTAGGGAGCAGATTATACCAGTGCGGTATCTAGACAAGATTATTACTATCTGTCTATGAAAAGTCAAAACATCCACATAAATCAGAGGGGAAGAGAAAGTAAATTTACCAAATAAAGCCCATCGAACATGTTGTGACTTCACCTTCAACCTAAGTTTCAAAGAAAATTAGCTACTCATAATTGAACCAGGGGTAAAATAAAAATTTATTAAAATACATAGAAAATATAAGATGGAGAAGAAATTACAAAAAATGGAGCTAAAAAATGAATTTAGGAGTTTCAAATTAGGGGAGAACCCCCTTTTTATAGATACACTGAGTAAATCATGGTTATCGGATTAAAATAATTTGGACGCTCAGGATTGAATAGTGACGTGCCATGAACAGTAAGGCGACTTAAATAGTGACGTGGTTTGGTTATAAATAATTTCGTATATATGCATGTACCGTACACACGATTTTTAGTCCACTAACATACTGCCACGTCACCGATCAACAGTACATTAGAATTTTAGTCCAATAGAATCGTGACACCTCATCAGTCAATGTCACGTCATTGGTCAATGCCAAGTCATCATTCTGTATATGTGAACAGTGTCATGAATAGTAACGTGGACAGTACCGTACATGTAAATTGTATCATTTTTTTTATGCTCCTCCAAAGGTTTTCGACTGTCCTGAGTTCAAAAGTGATGTCTGTTTTGCTGTCTGATCTCTCGTTCAATTGTGAAATGACCATGATGCCCCTAAAATACATAAAATACTTAATTATAATACAACACACATAATTAAATCACAAGAGACTTAAAAACATAAAAGTATGTATATTAGTGAAACTTAGAGTGTAAAATGACAATGTCCTCCTTTATAAATATACACTTCCTAACACTCAACACATTCCCCAACCGGCTTATTACTAGTCCCTAACAATTAAAGCGAAAATAAAATTCAAATCCAAAATGATTTAAAAAAAACAACAACCATGTTTATTCAATCAGACTAATGATAACAATAAAATAAAAGTATAAGCATTATTTCCAGGCTAAAGAAATATCACTCCCACATTAACCATCCGCATGAATTAGCTAGTAGACTTTGTCACAGCTACTTTCAAAAATGACATGTCAAACCCCAAAATCTCACTAGAAGCAATGACACTCTCACAAGGAAATTAAACCCAATAAAAATAGTGACTCCACTAATTGCTAAATTTGAGAGAAAATAATAAACAAGTAATATCACATGCTTTTACCAAGATGAAAGAAATATGCCCACAGTTTAGAAATAATACGATCTTTAAGTCAAACAAAATGCTAGTCAAACCAATTTATTTATTTATTTTTCTTTTTTTTATGCGTCACTACATCTTTTTAGCCCATATAACTAGCTTCTACTTCAGACTATAGATCCCTAAAATCAAGAAAGACTTTTATTAAAACGTAACGTAGGCTAAAGACATGGTTAACAAAGGAGGGGAAATAAGGAAAACAAAATATATGTTTGAGAAAAAGTAGAGATCTTTTGTAAATTATAAGGTGCATTTTGCTTATTTATTGTTATTATTTTTTTCTCTTTTTTTTAAACAATTTTTTTTGTTTTTGTTTGGCACAACTTCACTGAACAAAATAATTATTTACATTTTTCTCAAACATAAATAGGTGATGAAACTTATAAGACATCGGGTAATACTCTAAATTGGAGTAGGTCAAGATGATAAGTTGACAAAGAAAAGTAGTTTATTTTTAAGGCTCAAAAGGGTTAACGGTAGTGTCGTTAAGGTACACCAAATTTAAAACCTTACCACTAATATAAATAATTAGTACAGAGCGAGTAAGGATCGATCCCACAGAGACTATGCTAATTATATTTATTATTAACTCCAAAGCAAGATTTAAAATAAAATAATAGTAATAATAATATACATTAATCTAACTAAAGAAAATGCCAATTATAAATAAAAGGGGGTTTATGAATTTTTAACTAAATAGTAAGAAGTAAAGAAATTAAAATTACGAACAAGAATTTAATAAAAACTCTAATTAAAGGAGAAAGAAATAATAATGATGAAACCTTTGGTTAAAGGATCATTCGCCACCACCAAACATGCACATAATATATCAATTCTATCATCAATTTATATTGAAACTATCAACCGTAGACAACAATAAGCTCTGATAGTCTCAATCTTTCCTTAGTGTGTTGTTAGGCAAAACAAGCTCTTCACCTAATCTCTAACCATTAAATAATTTAAAACAAGCTCTTTAAATTTAAGATAATGGAAGCATTAAACAAAGAAAGATATTAGGTTGATCTAGGCAATAAACACACAAGCTCGGATTATTTAACCTAGGTTATGTTCTTCAATTGAAATCACTAATTCCAACCTGCTACTAATGATTAAAATATCAAGACAATTACGGATCAAGAATTTTAATCTAGCAATAAAATTTATTCAAGTCCTATCTAATTGGCCACTCAAATAAAACAAGAATAAACCATGAACATTAATTATAGAAGAACATAAACAATCTCAATTAAATAAATTGAATGATAGAATTTAAATTTAATTGTATAGCATGTTTAGGGTTTTGAATTCACCCTCAACCAAATAAAAATTTAGCCTAACATAATTGAATTGGGAATAAGAGAATTGACAAAACCAATCATGGAGATTAATTCAAGCGGCTGCCCTTTTCTTCAATTTCTTTTCGGTTTCTCCCTTGCTTTTCCTTCTTCCGGCTGCTAGTTCCTCAACTCCTCTTGGCTGCCGAATATCTCCAGTGTTGCTTCCACTTGACCCTATTTATAATGCTTCAATTGTGGCTTTTTAAATCCTTGCCTGGAAAGAATTAATTTTCAAAGCCCAAAACCGCCACTTTCATGCTTCAATTAATAAGCCAATAATGATTTCCTAAAGCCAAAAGGCTTTATTCTCTTTCCTTTCACGTGGCCACTTTTGGTTTGCAATCTTTGTTTTCCAATTTTGCTTTCATGTGATGGCTTGGCTTGTTAATTGGCTTGGCTTCCTTTTTGACTTTCATTTTCTAATTTTAGCTCCATGTGCAACATTAATTTTGCTTGGCCCATATAAGCTTTAATTAAATTTATTTTCTAATTCCTTCCAATTCTTGATCTCTTGTGCACTTTTATCTCTCAATCTTCAATTAAATTTCTTTCTTGAATGCTCCAATTTAATTTCTCTTTAATTCCAGAATATACCTAAAATAACAAAATAAATAAAACTAAGATAAAAATTAACACAATAAAATATAATTTACTAAATTAAAAATTAACTAAAATAACTAGAATATTTAAGACCAAAACAAGAAAAAGATAGAGAAATTAATAGCAAAATATATGGAAAATATGCACTTATCAGCTAACTATGGATATTTCACAAAAGGGATGGCTAGAAAGGCTTAAATGGGCCAAAGATGGCCTTTCTATCATCTTTTAGGGCTCTAAAAAATCTTCCATATCTACTAGTTAGATGGACCTTCAAATGTAGCAACACATTTTTTTCTTTTTTTTTTAGACGATTGACTTAAAGGAAATCCAGAGATCATGTATAAAATAATAAACTGCTAAGCTGTATGAAGAATGGGCAAAAAGGGTTACTCTTCAAGAAAAATGACAGGCTCAAAAACTCACTTGGTATTCATTATGGCATGTGCATTCCTTCAAGCAACTCATATTTGTCTCCGATATCAACATGTAAAGTAGCAAACATGTTGTAACATCACTTAAGACCAGAGATAATATAAATATTAAAATTTAAAAGTCATCATGTCATCTAATATTAAAAAAACTCACACATTTTTTTTTTAGGTTCAAACGACATTCTACCCCAACCTATTCTAAACATAAAAAGAAAATATGCATGCAGAAAGGTGAAAATGATGCAGAAAAACTAATTCGAAATGTTACACTTAAAATGATAGAAACAGAAATTGATTGAATTTTTTTTTAACTAAGAAGATGCGTTTCTAAATTTATTACACTCCGTATTCAGCCATCTACGACTCAAAAATTTGAAAGTGTATATTTATAAAGGAGAAATTAGAAAGAAGAAGTTAGAAAAAAAATGATTGTCAAAGCTTAATAAAGAAAAAGAAAATGTCTAATTTTCTTTGTTGTTTTTTACTTCCAAACCAAGAAGATGTGTTTCTAAAGTCACTACACACCATATTCTGCCATCTTCAATACAAAAAGTTAGCCACGGTTAGTCTCTACAATAAAAAATCAGTAAAAACTTAACCAAGATTCCACAATTGTCAACTATTCCCTCCCCCCAACCAGAACGAAACATTAGCCTCAATGTTTTAAAAGAAAAAAGTACAGTTTAGAAGACATCACCTGGGTGGTGCAACACAAAAGAAAATATTTACAAGTGGAGAGTTAAATCAAATTTGCACTTCTTATTGCGACTACTGTTACCATCATTATTTGGACACTCCAACACCAAGGTCCTGCGATCTGGCTCTGGTCGATAAGCTTGTAACAGATCAAGTAGCTCATTAGCAGTATGAGCACAAATAAAAATATTTTTCGCTGTGGAATGAATGAAATAGTTTTTTATTGCATGGTTAAGAAATGCGATGAAGCCATCATAAAAATCATTGACATTTAACAAACCGATGGGTTTATGGTGAATGTTCAGATGGGCCCAAGATGCTAATGTGATAAGTACCCTAGAGTTACAAGATCTCCTGGTAGGAAAATGAAAGCATCAGCATGATTTAGTAGTTCAATTATTCTCTCTTGCATACCTGAGATAACTAACTCTTCTCCAGTTGGTGAGTCAGACAAATTGCTCAAAAGTTTTAGGGCTGTTGGGATGATGCCTAACACTTGGCTTCTTGTGACAAAAACAACTTCTGAGACCAATTTTGATAACCCTCGGTTACCTCTTCCATACACCAAGTGTAATTTTCTTTCTGCTATGCTTCGACCAAGATCCATGGCTGCCTCAACGAACTCTTTATGTTTGCCATAGTTAAATCCAGAAAGCACACAAATATTCTTGAATTGTTTATTGGGAGTAGCTGCCATTGAGATACTTCTTAAAAACAATTTGTGAGTGCTTAACAAAAAAAAAACATATTTAAGAATTTTGGTGACACTAGGTCATAGCTGTGTATGAGGTAGCATATCTGTGTCAATTAATGCGTAAAGCACATGGGTCGAAAGTAAAAAAGAAAATAGTAAAAAGAAAAAAAACAATGATAAAATAAAATTATTAAAGACAATAATGCAAATGATAAAACAACATGAAATAAAACAACAATGAAGTAAAATTATATTTACAGGTAGTTGTTACTGTTGCTCAACTCTTCCTTTGAATTTGCGTCCAGAAATAGCTTGAACACCCTCTATGGGTCGAGGATGGGCTTCCCATCTAGTTTTTTTATAAACTGACAAACAGGGTCGTTTATAATCAGATTCCCGAGACTATATCGTACACGTTCTTTATGGAATAATGGTCATAACTGGATAATTGCTCCTTGTACATATCCACTGGGATATATTTCAAGAGACAAAAAGATATTATCAAATGACTCTTTATTCAAGTCATCCCTAATGAATTGAATCTTATCTTCCCTATTATCAAACACCATTCCTAAAGAACATGGTTTTTTATCACATCTCACTCTGGCACACTTATGACAAGCAACATAAAGTCTTCGAGCTCTTCATTTTCTTGCATAATTTCTTTTACCACAACCAGGCATGTATGCAATAAATTTGGGAGGCAACTCACCTGCCAATCCTACTTTGACCTCGATTAACCAGCGCATGTCAGCAGGTATGTTATTCCTCATAAGTAATTGCTTGCGTTCGGACTGAGCTTTATAGATTGTAAGGAGGGCATTCTAAGGAAGTGAAGGGAATCGATTGTGAAACTTTGCTATAATCTCATTTTTGTCCATACCTTCGCCTCAGAATATCAATTATTATTGGAAACTGAAGTAACAGACTTAATTGTCACAGAGTACCGTTATCCGCCACTTAACCGGGGTAACAAACTAAAGCACACAAAGAAAATTGCAATCGTCCTCTTATTGAATTTACCTCAAGCTCCAACTGGATATCGAAGATACCTCCCTTAATGTCTCTGAGTTGTGTTTCTAAAGCCTCGACATGGGATACTAACTCTGGTGGTTGTAGATCTCAAATTTGATGTGTTTTATAAAATTGAATCTGGCTTCTAAGATGAGATTTTACACGTTAAAGTCATCTAAGAATGTCCAAGAGGATCTGTTTAGCTGAGGCATTCATGATTAACAATGATAAAAGAAAACTTAATAGTTAAACAAACACACTTATGCAAAAATAATTTCAATTAGCAAAAGAATAGTAAAAAGAAAGAAAAAAATCAAAACACCAAAAAGAAAGAAAAATCTCAATTCAAATTTGATGGGTCACTCAAATTTATTTCGGTATCTTCTCAATATGATTGGTACTCTAGATATGACTTTAATCTTTGACTATTAACTTTAAAAGTGACACCGTTCTTTGGGTCCTTAATTTCAATTAATCCATGTGGAAAAACAGTGTGAACAATAAAAGGGCTAGACCATCGAGAGCGTAACTTACCTGGGAATATGTGCAAGAGAGAATTGAATAAAAGCACTTTCTGACGACTTTCATTTGCCGTTTGTAAATCTTGTCATTTTCGTATGCATCATTGTGAATTTCTTCAAGTTCTGCCCGCGGTAATCTTCTTTTTGAGCTAGCTTGTTGCATGTCAAAGTTGAATTTCTTGATGGCCCAGTACGTACGATACTCGAGTTCCACAGGTAGGTGCCAAGTTTTTCCATACACTACCTATAGGGTGACATCTCAATCGGGGTCTTGAAAGCTATTCTATATGCCCATAATGCATCATCAAGTCTTAATGACCAATTTTTTTTGTCAAGCCTCACTGTCTTTTCTAATATGTGCTTTATTTCTCGATTGGAGATCTCAACTTGGCCACTGATTTGCAGATTATATGGGGTCGCCACTTTGTGAGTGATGGAATACTTTGTCAAAAGCGTTTTGAATGATTTGTTACAAAAGTGGGCACCATCATCACTAATTATTACTCCAGGGAATCCAAAATGTGAAATAATGTTGTTTTTCAAAAATCCTATCACCTCCTTGTGATCATTAGTTCTACATGGAATTACTTCTACCCATTTTAATACGTAGTCAATAGCAACCAATATGTATTGATGGCCAAAAGAATGGGGAAAGGATCCCATGAAGTCGATACCCCATACATAAAAAATTTCGACCACTAAAATTAGGTTTAGTGGCATCATATTCCTTCGTGTAATGCTCCCCATTCATTGACACCTATCACATAAAGAGTAAAAAGTGTAAGCATCTCGAAATATAGTTGGCCAATAGAAACCACATTGTAAAACTTTAATAGTTATTTTTTTAGCTCTGAAATGGCTGAATGAAAGGATATTTTAAAAATCATTTTCTGGGACACATAGTTTGACAATTTGATCTGCACAATACTTGAACAGATAAGGGCCACCCCAAAAGAAATTTTTTATTTCCGCAAAAAATTTGGCTTTGTCTTGTTTGGTCCAATGCTCTGGAAGTTGACCTTTAATAAGATAATTAATGATATCGGCATACGATGGTAATACTTCTACACTCATTAGTTTTTCATCTGGAAATGATTCATTCAATAGTAATGGTTCTGTAATTGTGTCAAAATTGAAATGAGAGAGATGGTCAGCCACAACATTTTCTGTGCCTTTCTTATCCTTAAATTTCAAATCAAATTCCTACAAAAATAACACCTAACGAATTAGTCTAACTTTTGCATCTTTCTTTTGGAGAAGATATTTAATAGCAGCATGATCTGTGAGTACAATTAGTTTACAACCAATGAGATAAGATCAAAATTTCTCTAATGCAAAGACTATTGCTAGCATTTCTTTTTCAGTGGTTGAATAGTTCAGTCGTGCATAATTCAATGTCATACTAGCATAGTAAATAACATGGGAAATTCAATTAACTCTTTATCCTAATACTGCTCCTACTGCATAATCAGATGCATCACACATGAGCTCGAATAGTAAGCTCCAGTTTGGAGGCTGAATGATGGGTGATGATGTTAATAAATGCTTTAATATTTCAAACGCCACAAAACATAAAGCATCAAAGATAAAAGGTACATTCTTAGTAAGTAGATTGCATAAGGGTCTAGAAACTTTGCTAAAATCTTTAATAAAACGTCTATAAAAACCAACATGCCCAAGGAAAGATCTTACTTTTCTGACTGTTTTAGGTGGAGGAAGATTGGAAATGAGATCCACTTTGGCTTTATCAACCTCAATACCTTTGCTCGAAATAATGTGACCGAGAACAATACATTGTTTTACCATAAAATGACATTTTTTTTCTAATTCAAGACCAAATTCTTCTTGATACATCTCTATAGAACTAGTGTTAGATGATGTAAACACTGATCGAATAAATCACCAAAGACAGAAAAGTCATCCATAAAGACTTCAAGAAATCGTTCAACTATATCAGAAAAAATGTTTAACATGCATCGTTAAAAATGTAGCAGGTGCATTACATAATCCAAATGACATTCTTCCATATGCAGAAGTGCCAAAAGGGCAAGTGAAAGTGGACTTCTCTTGATCTTTTAGTGCTATGAGAATCTGATTATATCCTGAGTAGCCATCTAGAAAGTAATAAAATTTATAGTTTGCTAATCTATCAAGTATTTGATCAATAAATAGTAAAAGAAAATGGTCTTTACATGTGATAGTATTCAATTTTCTATAATTAATGCAAACACGCCATCCTGTAGTCACTCTAGTGGGTATCAATTTATTATCAGTATTGGTAACTACTGTGACTCCTGACTTTTTGGGGACAACTTGCACAGGACTGGCCGATGAACTATCAGAATGAGGTAAATGATACCTGCATCTAATAGCTTAAGGACTTCAGTTTTAACAACTTATTTCATGTTAGGGTTCAATTGACGTTGTATTTCCCTAGTATATTTAGCATTTTCATTAAGGTGAATGTAATGCATGCGGTCTATTGAGTTTATACCTTTTATGTCGGCTATGGTCCATCCTAATGCTCCTTTGTGCTCTTTTAAAACTTCCAACAATTTATCTTTTTGTTCGTCATTTAGGGATGATGAGATGATTACTGGCAGAGTGCTTTCTTCTCCCAAAAATACATATTCTAAAGTGTTAGGTAATGGTTTGAGCTCAAGTTTCGGTGGTGATTTTGATGATAAGTTGAGTTTCTTCTCTGATGGTGCTAGTTGTTCAACTCTTGACTTCCATTTATTAGTGTCCATGGATGGTGTTGAGTCAAGTAGAGCGTTGACCTCATCGACTGATCTGTCAATATCAAAATCAAAACCAAAGTGAGTTAAACATGTTTGTAAAGGGTCATCACTAAGGTTTGAAAAAAAAGTATTATCAACTATTTCTTCTATTAAATCCACATCAACAATTCAATCATCTGTATTGTGAGGTTTGTTGTGCAAATTTTAATGTACTCGCAAGTGCACGAATCTATTATAATATAGATCAATGGTGACGAGTGTCGATCCCACGAGGAGGTGGATTTTAATTGTGTAGAATTAATTTTGTGAATGGATGATTGGATTTGTGGTGGAAATGATTTGGAATATGCTACAACTTAAATTAAAATGGCGAGAATAAATTCTAAAATTGGTATTGAAATGGCGAGAAGAAATTGAAGAGAATTCTATTGAAATGACGTACTTGGGTATCTGGATCCGTATCAACATGCATCATGGGCTAAATATTCCTTATTAATGCCAATTAAATCATGAGGGGGGAATCCACACCTCATGAACCACGCTCTAATCAATATGGTGCTAAGGGCTTACCGTGCCAAATAATAATAACCTTATATTAGAGAGCCGGTGTAACCAAGGCGGTATCTAGACAAGACTATTATTATTTGTCGACGAGAAGTCAAAACATCTACAAAAATTAGAGGGGAAGAGAAAGTAAATTTACCAAATTAAGCCCATGAAACATGTTGAGACTTCACCTTCAACCCAAGCTTGAAAGAAAATTAGCCACTCATAGTTAAACTAGGGGCAAAATGGGAATTTATTAAAATACGAAGAAACTACAAGATGGAGAGGGAATTACAGAAAATCGATCCCAAAAATGGATTCAGAGATATCAAATTAGGGGGGAGAGGCCCCCTTTTTATAGATACATGGAGTAAATCATGGCCATCGGATTAAAAACAGTTTGGACGCTCAGGATTGCGCCACGTCATCAGTCAACAGTCCACGGTTTGACTACGCGGATGAACAGTAACACGGTTTGACCCGACTTTGAATAGTAACGCGGTTTGACCCGGATGAACAGTAACGCGGTTTGGTTGAAAATAATCCTGTGTGATGCATGCACCGTACGCGAGATTTTTCGTCCACTGATATGCTGCCACGTCACCATCAACAGTACATAAGAATTTTAGTCCAACAGGATCGTGACACCTCATCAGTCAATGCCACATCATCGGTCAATGCCACGTCATCGATCCGTCTATGTGAACAGTGCCGTGAACAGTAACGTATACAGTCCCGTATACGTGAATAGTACCGTACATGTGAATAGTTTCATTTTTCCTTTTATGCTCCTCCTAAGGTTTTTGACCGTCCTGAGTTCAAAAGTGATGTCCGTTTTGCCGTCTGATCTCTCCTTTATTGTGAAATGACTATAATGCCCCTAAAATACATAAATTACTTAATTAAAATAAAACACACGTAATTAAATCACAAGAATGTTAAATACATAAAAGTAAGGGTTGTTAGTAAGACTTGAAATGTAAAATGACGGTTTTCTCCTTTATAAATATGCATTTTCTAACACTCAACACACCCCCCAACCAGCTTATTGCTAGTCCCTAGCGAATAAAGCAAAAACAAAATTCAAATTCAAAATGATTTTTTTTTTTTAGAAACACTTGTGTTTATTCAATCAGATTAATGATAGCAATCAAATAAAAGTATAAGCATTATCTCCAGTCTAAAGCAACATCACACCCACATCAACCATCCACATGAATCAGCCCAGTAGACTTTGTTATAGCTACTTTCAAGAATGACATGTCAAACCCCAAAATCTCACTGGAAGTAGTGACACTCTTACAAATAAATTAAACCCAATAAAAATAGTCACTCCAATGAATGGTAATTGAGAGAAAATAATGAAGAAGTGATATCACATGCTCTTACCAAGATGAAATAAATATGCCCTCAGCTTAAAAATAATACGATCTCAAGTCAAATAAAAATTGTTAGTCAACCCAATTTATTTATTTATTTTTTTATATGCACCACTACATCTTTTTAGCCCATATAACTAGCTTCTACTTCAGATTATAGTTCCTTAAAATCAGGAAGGACTTTTATTAGGATGTAACGTAGGCTAGGGATATGGTTAACAAATAAAGGAAATAAGGAAAACAAAGTGTATGTTTGAGAAAAATGCAAAGAATTTTTTTATTTTTTTTATTTTTTTGGAAGTTGCAAGGTGGATTTCACCTATTATTGTTATTTTTATTCTTTTGAAACAACAACATTTGTTTTGTTGTTGTTGTTTTTTTTTTTTTGGTATAACTTCACTGAACAACATAATTATTTACATTTTCTCAAACATAAATAGGTGATAGAACTTATAAGATATCGGATAATACTCCAAATCGGAGTGGGTCAAGATGATAAGTTGACAAAGAAAATATATATATATATTTTTTTTAAAGGCTCAAAAGGGTTAACTATGGATATTTAATAAAAGGGATGGCTAGAAAGGCTCAAACGGATCAAAGATGGCCTTTCCATCGTCTTTTAGGGCTCTAAATAACCTTCCATATCTACTTGTTAAATGGGCCTCCAAATGTAGCAACACACTTTTTTTTTTCTTTTTTTTTCTCTTTTTCTTTTTTTTTTTTTATTTATTAAGGGTTAACTCAAAAGAAATCTAGAGATCGTGTATACAATAATAAACTGTTAAGCTGTATAAAGAATGGGCAAAAGGGTTACTCTCCAAGAAAAATGATAGGCTCAAAAACTCACTTGGTACTTATTATGACATGTTCATTCCTTCAAGCAATGCATATTTGTCTCCGACATCAACATGTAGAGTAGCAAACATAATGTAACATCACTTAAGACCAAAGATAATACAAATACTAAAATTTGAAATTAATCATGTCATCCAATGTTAAAACAAATCACACAATTTTTTTTTTAAAACAACATTCTACCCCCCAACCTATTCTAAACATGAAAGGAAAATATGCATGCAGAAATGTGAAAATGATGCAAAAAATAAATTAGAAAAAGTACACTTAAAATGATAGAAAAAGAAAATGGTTTTTTTTTTTTTTTTTTTACTAAGAAGATGCGTTTCTAGAGGCACTACACTCTATATTCAGCCATCTTCGACTCAAAAGTTGGAAAATGTATATTCATAGAGGAGAAATTAAAAAGAAGAAAAATAAACATCAAAACTTAATAAAGAAAAAGAAAATGTCTAATTTTTTTTTTTGAATTTTTTTTTAAACAATGAAGATGCGTTTCTAGAGTAACTACACTCCATATTCAGCCATCTTTAACACAAAAAGTTAGCAACAGTTAGTTTCTACAACAAAAAATTAGTAAAAACTTAACCAAAATTCCACAATTGTCGACTATTCCCTCCCCCCAACCAGAACGAAACATTGTCCTCAATGTTTGAAATGAAAGAAGTAGAGTTTAAAAGACATCACCTAGGTGGTGCAACACAGAAGAAAATATTTACAGGCGGAGAGTTAAATCTAATTTGTATTTCTTACTGCGGCTACTGTTACCATCATTATTTGGACGCTCCAACACAAAGGTCCAGGGGTCTGGCTCCGGTCGATAAGCTTGTAACATATCAAGTAGCTCATTAGCAGTGTGAGCACAAATAAAAAGTTTTTTTACATTAGAAGGAATGAAATAGTTTTTTATTGCATGGTTAAGAAATGCGATAAAGCCATCATAAAAGTTATTGACATTTAACAAACCGATGGGTTTTTGGTGGATGTGCAGATGGGCCCAAGATGCTAGTGTGATAAGTGCCTCTAGTGTTTCAAGATCTCCTAGAAGGAAAATAAAAGCATCAGCATGATTAAGCATTTCAGTTATTCTTTCTTGCATACCTGAGACGACTAACTCTTCTCCAGTTGATGAGTCAGACGAACTGCCCAAAGGTTTTAGGGCTCTTGGGATGATGCCTAACACTTGACTTCCTCTGATAAAAGCTATTTCTGAGACCATTTTTGATAACCCTCGGTTACCTCCTCCATACACCAAGTGTAATTTTCTCGCTGCTATGCTTCGACCAAGATCTATAGCTGCCTCAACGAACTCTTTATGTTTGCCATAGGTAAATCCATAAAGCACACAAATGTTCTTGAATTGTCTATTGGAAGTAGCTGCCATTGTGATACTTCTCGAAAACAATTTGTGAGTGCTTGACAAAAAGAAAATCACATTTAAGAATCTCGGTGATAGTGGGTCATGGTTGTGTATGAGGTAATATGTCAGTGTCAAATAACGCGTAAAGCACGTGGCTCGCAAGTCAAAAAGAAAAAAGCAAACAGTAATAAAATTATTAAAGACAATAATGCAAACAATAAGACAATAGTGAAATAATAAAGTAAAAGGATATTTACAGGTAGTTGCGACTGTGGCTCACATCTTCCTCTGGTTTTACGTCCAGAAACGGCTTGAACGCCCTCTATGGGTCAAGGATAGGCTTCCTATCCAGTTTTCTTATAAACTGGCAAACAGGGTCGTTTAGAGTTAGATTCTCGAGACTATATCGTGCATGCTCTTTCTGGAATAATGGCCATAACTGGAGAATCGCTCCTTGCACATATCCACTGGGATGCGTTTCAAGAGACAAAAGGATATCATCCAATGACTCCTTATTCAAGCCATCCCTAATGAATTGAATCTTATCTTCCCTGTTATCAGACACCATTCCTAAAGAACATGGGTTTTTATTGCAACTCATTCTGGCACACTTATGACAAGCAACAGAAATTCTTCGAGCTCGTCGTTTTCTTGCATAATTTCCTTTACCACAACCAGGCATGTATGCAATAAATTTTGGAGGTAACTCACCTGTCGACTGTACTTTAGCCTCGATTAACCAACGGATGTCAGCAGGTATGTTATTCCTCATGAGTAATCGCATGCGTTCGGACCGAGCTTTATAGATCGTAAGGAGGGCATTCTGAGGAAGTGAAGGGAATCGCTTGTGAAGCTTCGCTAGAATCTCGTTTCTGTCCATACCTTCGCCTCAGAATATCAGTTATTATGGGAAACTGAAGTAACCGACTTGATTGTCACGGAGTACCGTTATCCGCCACTTCACCGGGGTAACAAACTAAAGCACACAAATAGAAAAACAAATTAAAACACACAAAGAAAATTAAAATCGTCCTCTTATTGATTTTACCTCAAGCTCCAACTGGATGTCGTAAACACTTCTCTCAATGTCTCGGAGTTGGCGTTCTAAACCCTCAACATAGGCTACTAACTCTGGTGGTTGTAGAGCCCAAATGCGTTGTGTTTTACAAAATTGAATCTGTCTTTTGAGATGAGTTTTGACACGTTGAAGTGGTTTAAGAATGTTCAGGAGGAACGGTCTAAGTAAGGTACTCATGATTAAAAACGATAAAAGAAAACTTAATAGTTAAACAAACACACTTATGCAAAAATAATTTCAATTAGCAGAAGAATAAAATAAAGAAAGAAAAAAAATTAAATCAATGAAAAGAAAAAAAATTCAATTCAAATCTGGTGGGTCACTCAAATTTATTTCGGTGTCTTCTCCATGTGATTGGTATTCTAGATATGGCTTTAATCTTTGACCATTAACTTTAAACGTGACACCGTTCTTTGGGTCCTTAATTTCAATTACCCTATATGGAAAAACAGTATGAACAATAAATGGGCCAGACCAACAAGAGCGTAACTTACCTGGGAATAGGTGCAAGCGAGAATTGAATAAAAGCACTTTCTGACCTGGAGTGAAAGATTTTCTCATAATTTGCTTGTCATGGAAGACTTTCATTCGTTGCTTGTAAATCTTGGCGTTTTCGTACGCGTCATTGCGAATTTCTTCAAGTTCTGCCAGCTGTAATCTTCTTTCTGAGCTGGCTTGCTGCATGTCAAAATTGAATTTCTTGATGGCCCAATACGCACGATGCTCGAGTTCCACAGGTAGGTGGCAAGCTTTTCCATACACTAGCTTGTAGGGTGACATCCCAATCGGGGTCTTGAAAGCCGTTCTATATGCCCATAATGCATCATCAAGTCTTAATGACCAATCTTTCCTGTCTGGCCTCACCGTTTTTTCTAATATGTGCTTTATTTCTCAATTGGATATCTCAACTTGGCCACTGGTTTGCGGATGATACGGAGTTGCCACTTTGTGTGTGATTGAATACTTTGTCAAAAGAGCTTTGAATGCTTTGTTACAAAAGTGGGCACCACCATCACTGATTATCGCTCGTGGGAATCCAAAGCGTGAAACAATGTTGCTTTTCAAAAATGCTATCACCACCTTGTGATCATTGGTCCTACATGGAATTGCTTCTACCCATTTCGATACGTAGTCAACAGCAACCAATATGTATTGATGGCCAAAAGACGGGGGAAAGGGTCCCATGATGTCGATACCCCATACGTCAAAAATCTCAACCACTAAAATTGGATTTAGTGGCATCATGTTCCTTCGTGTAATGCTCCCCATTCGTTGACACCTATCACATGAAGAACAGAAAGTGTAAGCGTCTCGAAATATAGATGGCCAATAGAAACCACATTGTAAAACTTTAGTCGCTGTTTTCTTAGCGCTGAAATGGCCTCCACAAGCTTGTTCATGGCAGAATGAAAGAATATTCTGAATTTCATTTTCTGGGACACATCGTCTAACAATTTGATCAGCACAATACTTGAACAAATACGGGTCATCCCAAAAGAAATTCTTTATCTCTGCAAAGAATTTAGCCTTGTCTTGCTTGGTCCAATGCTCTGGAAGTTTACCTGTAACAAGATAATTAACTATATCAGCATACCAAGGTAATACTTCCACACTCATTAATTGTTCATCTGGAAATGACTCATTTAATGGTAATTGTTCTATAATTGTGTCAAAATGGAGACGAGAGAGATGGTCCGCCACAACATTTTCTGTCCCTTTTTTATCATTGAATTCCAAGTCAAATTCCTGCAAAAGTAACACCCAACGAATTAGTCTGGCTTTTGCATCTTTCTTTGTGAGAAGATATTTAAGAGCAGCATGATCCGTGAATATAATTATTTTACAACCAATGAGATACGATCGAAATTTTTCTAATGCAAACACTACTGCTAGCATTTCTTTTTCAGTAGTTGAATAGTTCAACTGTGCATCATTCAATGTCATACTAGCATAGTAAATAACGTGGGGAATTCGATCAACTCTTTGTCCTAATACTGCTCCTACTGCATAATCAGATGCATCACACATGAGCTCAAATGGTAAGTTCCAGTTTGGGGGCTAAATGATGGGTGATGATGTCAACAAATGCTTTAATTTTTCAAACGCAACAAGACATGAATCATCAAAGACAAAAGGTACATCCTTAGCAAGTAAATTGCATAAGGGTCTAGAAGCTTTGCTAAAATCTTTAATGAAATGTCTATAGAAACCAGCATGCCCAAGGAAAGATCTTACTTCTCTGACTGTTTTGGGTGGAGGAAGATTAGAAATGAGATCCACCTTGGCTTTGTCAACCTCAATACCTTTGCTCGAAATGATGTGACCGAGAACAATACCTTGTTTTACCATAAAATGGCATTTCTCCCAATTTAAGACCAAGTTCTTCTCGATACATCTCTGCAGAACTAGTGTTAGATGATGTAAACATTGATCAAACGAATCACCAAAGACAGAAAAGTCATCCATAAAGACTTCAAGGAATCGTTCAACCATATCAGAAAAAATGCTTAACATGCATCGTTGAAATGTAGCAGGTGCATTACATAATCCAAATGGCATTCTCCTATATGCAAATGTGCCAAAAGGGCAAGTGAAAGTAGTTTTCTCTTGATCTTTTGGTGCTATGGGAATTTGATTATATCCTGAGTAGCCATCTAGAAAGCAATAAAATTCATGGCCTGCTAATCTATCAAGCATTTGATCAATAAATGGTAAAGGAAAATGGTCTTTACGTGTGACAGAATTCAACTTTCTATAATCAATGCATACACGCCATCCTGTAGTTACTCTAGTGGGTATCAATTCATTATCAACATTGGTAACTACTGTGACTCCTGACTTTTTGGGGACAACTTGTACAGGACTAACCCATGAACTATCAGAAATTGGGTAAATGATACCTGCATCTAATAGCTTAAGCACTTCTATTCTAACAACTTCTTTCATATTAGGAGTTAACCGACGTTGCATTTCCCTAGTAGATTTAGCATTTTCATCGAGGTGAATATAATGCATGCAGTCTACTGGGTTTATACCTTTTATGTCTGCTATGGTCCATCCTAATGCTCCTTTGTGCTCTTTTAAAACATCCAACAACTTACCTTTTTGTTCGTCGTTTAGGGATGATGAGATGATTACCGGTAGAGTACTTTCTTCCCCCAAAAATGCATATTCCAAAGTATTGGGTAATGGTTTGAGCTCGAGTTTCGGTGGTGATTCTGATGATGGGATGAGTTTCTTCTCTGATGGTGCTAGTTGTTCAACTCTTGACTTCCATTTATTAGTGTCCATAGATGGTGCTGAGTCAAGCAGGGCGTTGACCTCATCAACCGATCTGTCAATATCAAAATCAAAACCAAAGTGAGTTAAACATGTTTGTAAAGGATCATCACTAAGGTTTGAAACAAAAGTATCATCAACTAATGCTTCAATTAAATCCACATCAACAATTCCATCATCTGCACTGTGAGGTTGTTTGGCAATGTTGAAAATGTTTAGCTCCATAGTCATATTGCCGAAAGACAACTGCATATTTCCAGTCCTGCATTGAATGTGAGCATCCGCAGTTGCCATGAAAGGTCGGCCTAGAATAATGGGGATGTGCTTCCTTGAATCCTGTATTGGTTGAGTGTCAATTACAATGAAATCAACAGGAAAATAAAACTTGTCTACCTGGATAAGCACGTCCTCCACAATACCACGAGGTATTTTCGTGGACCGATCTGCAAGTTGTAACACCACTGGAGTTGGGTGTAATTTTCCAAGTCCAAGTTTCACGAATACAGAGTAAGGCAGAAGATTTACACTAGCTCTTAAATCCAACAAAGCATTCTCAATTGTGTGGTTCCCTATACTACATGAGATAGTGGGGGAGCCTGGGTCTTTGCATTTTAAAGGAATTTTATGTTGGAGTATAGAACTAACGTTTTCTGTTAAAAATGCCTTCTTTTGAACATGCATATTTCTCTTTTTAGTACAAAGGTCTTTAAGAAACTTGGCATAAGATGGAACTTGCTTAATAGCATCAAGTAAAGGGATGTTAACACTTACCTGTTTGAAGATTTCAAGAATCTCACCTGTGGATTTTCCCTTTTTTCCTTTAGCTAACCTCTGAGGAAATGGAGCTTTGGGAACGTATTCTCGTGGGTTGGTTTCTTCTTTCTCCTCCGGTGATGATTCCTCAACATTCACAGGTACAATTTGATTTTCTTTTGTCACCGACATCTCCACTTTGTTGTTGACTTCTTTTCCTTTTCGCAAGGTCATGACAGCTTTGACCTCTCCATGCTGCTGTGGTGAACTAGTACTTGCCTCATGCACTCCTTTAGGGTTAGGCACTGGTTGACTTGGAAACTTGCCTTTCTCAACAGTCATTGCCAAGGTCTGAACTGAAGAAGCAAGTTGTCCCACCATCTTCTCGAGGCTTGAAACTGATTGAGCTTGTGAATTGAAGCCTGCTCTCAACTCATTTCGTAGTCCATCAATGGTGCGGTTTTGTTGCTCAATCGTGGAGTGAGTAAGATTCTTGAGATTCTGGAATGAATCCTCCCATGGTCTGGATTGAGAAAAATTCTGGTTCTGATTGTATGGTCTAAATGGTGGCTGAGAGGCTTGAGGAACTTGAGGAATTTGTTGCATTGGTGGAGCTGGAGCTGCTGGTCCATTCTGTTGGAATCCTTGAGACCATGAAAAATTGGGGTGGTCTCTCCATCCAGGATTATATGTGTTGGAGTATGGGTTGTAATTTGATGGCTTTCTCATTACACCTATAGCATTGGCTTGATCTGAGTATGAGTCATGGTCATGTGGTTCTGTTGATTTAGCAGTCGATAACGATGCTATTTGTCGAGCAAGACCTTCAACCATCTCCTTGACTTCTTTGATTCCCGAAGTTGACTCGCCAATTTGAACCTCATTTACTCCTTTAATTCTTCTAGTATTCTTGAGTGATCGACTCCGTTGTTGGGAATTATCTGCTTGTCGCTGGAAGAATTCCCAAATCTCTTATGCACTTTTTGACATTAGCTCTCCTCCACTCGTTGCCATTAGCCATTCTTGCACATTTTGTAGTAATCCCTCCAAAAAGTATTGGCATTGGTGCCATTTCTCGTACCCATGATGTGGACACTTCAAGAGTAGCCCATTAAATCGCTCCCATGTTTCGAAAAACTGCTCGTCATCTCTCTGGGTAAACTCCGAGATTTCCCTGCGAATAGCATTGGTTTTATGCACTGGGAAATATTTATTTAAAAATTTTGTAACCATTTGTTCCCATGATGCAATGCTATTAGCAGGCAATGTATTAAGCCATGAACGAGCTCTATCCTTTAAAGAAAATGGGAATAGTCTAAGTTTAACATCATCGTCTGAAAAATTCTCGTATTTAAACGTTTGACAAATAGCATGAAAATCATTCAGATGATTATATGGATCCTCATTTTCTAGGCCATAAAATGTGGGGAGACAATTTAGCACACTAGGTTTTAATTCAAAACTCCTAGCAGCTACATTTGGGTATCTTATGCATGATGTGCTCAAATTATCTAAGGGACTAAAATAGTCCTTAAATGGCCTCTCCTGTGGTGCTTGTAAATCCATTTTATTTTTAATTTGTTTGTGTGTGCGAAGTGTTTTTTCTAATTCAAGGTCTATAGGTTCAAGATTAGGTAATAATGACCTACGACCATGCATGCAAAACAAATAAAATAAAAATAAGGATGAGAACAAAACAAATAAAAATAAAAAAGAGAGAGAAATTACGATACTAACCTTATTGCGCTATTACAAACTTTCTATAAAAATACACAAAAACAAATACGTGAAATAAATTAACTAAAAATTAAATTAATAAAATAAACAAAAAAAATTACAAAGAAAAATAAATTGAAATTTAAATTACAGAATTTTAAAGAAGAGAAAAAAATAAAAGAAATACTAACCTTTAAATGTAGATTCACTCTTTTTTTTTCTTTTTTTTTATAATAAAAAAAAATACAAGAAAACAAATAAAAGAAATTATTCACAAAAATTAATTCTATTAATTAAAATTACTTACCTCCCCGGCAACGGCGCCAAAAACTTGTTGTGCAAATTTTAATGTACTCGCAAGCGCACGAATCTATTATAATATAGATCAATGGTGACGAGTGTCGATCCCACGAGGAGGTGGATTTTAATTGTGTAGAATTAATTTTGTGAATGGATGATTGGATTTGTGGTGGAAATGATTTGGAATATGCTACAACTTAAATTAAAATGGCGAGAATAAATTCTAAAATTGGTATTGAAATGGCGAGAAGAAATTGAAGAGAATTCTATTGAAATGACGTACTTGGGTATCTAGATCCGTATCAACATGCATCATGGGCTAAATATTCCTTATTAATGCCAATTAAATCATGAGGGGGGAATCCACACCTCATGAACCACGCTCTAATCAATATGGTGCTAAGGGCTTACTGTGCCAAATAATAATAACCTTATATTAGAGAGCCGGTGTAACCAAGGCGGTATCTAGACAAGACTATTATTATTTGTCGACGAGAAGTCAAAACATCCACCAAAATTAGAGGGGAAGAGAAAGTAAATTTACCAAATTAAGCCCATGACACATGTTGAGACTTCACCTTCAACCCAAGCTTGAAAGAAAATTAGCCACTCATAGTTGAACTAAGGGCAAAATGAGAATTTATTAAAATACGAAGAAACTACAAGATGGAGAGGGAATTACAGAAAATCGATCCCAAAAATGGATTCAGAGATATCAAATTAGGGGGGAGAGGCCCCCTTTTTATAGATACATGGAGTAAATCATGGCCATCGGATTAAAAACAGTTTGGACGCTCAGGATTGCGCCACGTCATCAGTCAACAGTCCACGGTTTGACCACGCGGATGAACAGTAACACGGTTTGACCCGACTTTGAATAGTAACGCGGTTTGACCCGGATGAACAGTAACGCGGTTTGGTTGAAAATAATCCTGTGTGATGCATGCACCGTACGCGAGATTTTTCGTCCACTGATATGCTGCCACGTCACCATCAACAGTACATAAGAATTTTAGTCCAACAGGATCGTGACACCTCATCAGTCAATGCCACATCATCGGTCAATGCCACGTCATCGATCCGTCTATGTGAACAGTGCCGTGAACAGTAACGTATACAGTCCCGTATACGTGAATAGTACCGTACATGTGAATAGTTTCATTTTTCCTTTTATGCTCCTCCTAAGGTTTTCGACCGTCCTGAGTTCAAAAGTGATGTCCGTTTTGCCGTCTGATCTCTCCTTTATTGTGAAATGACTATAATGCCCCTAAAATACATAAATTACTTAATTAAAATAAAACACACGTAATTAAATCACAAGAATGTTAAATACATAAAAGTAAGGGTTGTTAGTAAGACTTGAAATGTAAAATGACGGTTTTCTCCTTTATAAATATGCATTTTCTAACACTCAACAAGGTTGTTTGGCAATGTTGAAGATGTTTAGCTCTATAGTCATGTTGTTAAAGGACAACTGCATATTTCCAGTTCTGCATTGAGTGTGAGCATCGGCAGTTGCCAAGAAAGGTCGGCATAGGATAATGAGGATATGCTTCCTTGAATCTTGGATTGGTTGAGTGTCAATTACAATGAAATCAATAGGAAAATAAAACTTGTCTACCTGGATAAGCACGTCCTCCACAATACCACAAAGTATTTTCGTGGACCGATCTGTAAGTTGTAACACTATTGGAGTTGGGTGTAATTCTCTCAATCCAATTTTCACGAATACTAAATAAGGCAACATATTTACACTAGCTCCTAAGTCCAACAAAGCATTCTCAATTATGTGGTTCCCTATTGTTGTGCAAATTTTAATGTACTCGCAAGCGCACGAATCTATTGTAGTATAGACTAATGGTGACGAGTGTCGATCCCACGAGGAGGTGGATTTTAAATGTGTAGAATTAATTTTGTAAATGGGTGATTGGATTTGTGGTGAAAATGATTTGGAATATGCTAAAACTTAAATTAAAATGGCGAGAATAAATTCTAAAATTGGAATTGAAATTGCGAGAATAAATTGAAGAGAATTCTATTAAAATGACGTACTTGGGTATCTAGATCCGTATCAACATGCATCATGGGCTAAATAATCCTTATTAATGCCAATTAAATCATGAGGGGGGAATCCACACCTCATGAACCATGCTCTAATCAATATGGTGCTAAGGGCTTATCGTGCCAAATAATAATAACCTTATACTAGAGAGCCGGTGTAACCAAGGCGGTATCTAGACAAGATTATTATTATTTGTCGACGAGAAGTCAAAACATCCACAAAAACTAGAGGGGAAGAGAAAATAAATTTACCAAATTAAGCCCATGACACATGTTGAGACTTCACCTTCAACCCAAGCTTGAAAGAAAATTAGCCACTCATAGTTGAACTAGGGGCAAAATGGGAATTTATTAAAATACGAAGAAAATACAAGATGGAGAAGGAATTACAGGAAATGGATCCCAAAAATGGATTCAGAGATATCAAATTAGGGGGGAGAGGCCCCCTTTTTATAGATACATGGAGTAAATCATGGCTATCGGATTAAAAACAGTTTGGACGCTCAGGATTGCGCCACGTCATCAGTCAACAGTCCACGGTTTAACCACGCGGATGAACAGTAACACGGTTTAACCCGACTTTGAACAGTAACGCGGTTTGACCCGGATGAACAGTAACGCGGTTTGGTTGAAAATAATCCTGTGTGATGCATGAACCGTATGCGAGATTTTTCGTCCACTGATATGCTGCCACGTCACTATCAACAGTATATAAGAATTTTAGTCCAACAGGATCGTGACACCTCATCAGTCAATGCCACGTCATCGGTCCGTGTATGTGAACAGTGTCGTGAACAGTAACGTATACAGTACCGTACACGTGAATAGTACCGTACAAGTGAACAGTGCTATTTTTCCTTTTATGCTCCTCCTAAGGTTTTCGACCGTCTTGAGTTCAAAAGTGATGTCCGTTTTGCCATCTGATTTCTCGTTTATTGTGAAATGACTATGATGCCCCTAAAATACATAAAATACTTAATTAAAATAAAGCACATGTAATTAAATCACAAGAAGGTTAAATACATAAAAGTAAGGGTTGTTAGTAAGACTTGAAATGTAAAATGATGGTTTTCTCCTTTATAAATATGCATTTTCTAACACTCAACACACTCCCCAACCAGCTTATTGCTAGTCCCTAGCAAATGAAGCGAAAATAAAATTCAAATTCAAAATGATTTTTTTTTTTAAATTTAGAAACACTCGTGTTTATTCAATCAGATTAATGATAGCAATCAAATAAAAGTATAAGCATTATTTCCAGTCTAAAGTAACATCACACCCACATCAACCATCCACATGAATCAGCCCAGTAGACTTTGTTATAGCTACTTTCAAGAATGACATGTCAAACCCCAAAATCTCACTGGAAGTAGTGACACTCTCACAAAGAAATTAAACCCAATAAAAATAGTCACTCCAATGAATGATAATTGAGAGAAAATAATGAAGAAGTGATATCAGATGCTCTCACCAAGATGAAATAAATATGCCCTCAGCTTAAAAATAATACGATCTCAAGTCAAATAAAAACTGTTAATCAACCCAATTTATTTATTTATTTTTTTTATATGCACCACTACATCTTTGTAGCCCATATAACTAGCTTCTACTTCAGATTATAGTTCCTTAAAATTAGGAAGGACTTTTATTAGGATGTAACGTAGGCTAGGGACATGGTTAACAAAGAAAGAAAATACGGAAAACAAAGTGTATGTTTGAGAAAAATGCAGAGAATTTTTTTTTTTTTTTGGAAGTTGCAATGTGGATTTCACCTATTATTGTTATTTTTATTCTTTTGAAACAACAACTTTTGTTTTGTTTTGTTTTTTTTTTTTTTTTTGCTATAACTTCACTGATCAACATAGTTATTTACATTTTCTCAAACATAAATAGGTGATGGAACTTATAAGATATCGGGTAATACTCCAAATCGGAGTGGGTCAAGATGATAAGTTGACAAAGAAAATGTTTTTTTTTTTTTAAAGGCTCAAAAGGGTTAACTATGGATATTTAATAAAAGGGATGGCTAGAAAGGCTCAAACGGATCAAAGATGGCATTTCCATCATCTTTTAGGGCTCTAAATAACCTTCCATATCTACTAGTTAGATGGGCCTCCAAATGTAGCAACA
The DNA here is from genome assembly GCF_022201045.2 of Citrus sinensis. Lineage (NCBI taxonomy): Eukaryota > Viridiplantae > Streptophyta > Magnoliopsida > Sapindales > Rutaceae > Citrus > Citrus sinensis. The sequence goes on along the minus strand of NC_068563.1, from coordinate 8,548,098 downwards.
CACTTTTTTTTTTATTTTTTTATTTTATTAAGGGTTAACTCAAAAGAAATCTAGAGATCGTGTATACAATAATAAACTGTTAAGCTGTATAAAGAATGGGCAAAAGGGTTACTCTCCAAGAAAAATGATAGGCTCAAAAACTCACTTGGTACTTATTATGACATGTTCATTCCTTCAAGCAACGCATATTTGTCTCCGACATCAACATGTAGAGTAGCAAACATAATGTAACATCACTTAAGACCAAAGATAATACAAATACTAAAATTTGAAATTAATCATGTCATCTAATGTTAAAACAAATCACATAAATTTTTTTTTTTAAACAACATTCTCCCCCCCAACCTATTCTAAACATGAAAGGAAAATATGTATGCAGAGATATGAAAATGATGCATAAAAACTAATTAGAAAAGTTACACTTAAAATGATAGAAAACGAAAAATGATTTTTTTTTTTACTAAGAAGATGCGTTTCTAGAGGCACTACACTCCATATTCAGCCATCTTCGACTCAAAAGTTGGAAAATGTATATTCATAGAGGAGAAATTAAAAAGAAGAAAAATAAACATCAAAACTTAATAAAGAAAAAGAAAATGTCTTATTTTTTTTTTGAAATTTTTTTTTTGAATTTTTTTTTTCAAACAATGAAGATGCGTTTCTAGAGTAACTACACTCCATATTCAGCCATCTTCAACACAAAAAGTTAGCAACAGTTAGTTTCTACAACAAAAAATTAGTAAAAACTTAACCAAAATTCCACAATTGTCGACTATTCCCTCCCCCCAACCAGAACGAAACATTGTCCTCAATGTTTGAAATGAAAGAAGTAGAGTTTAGAAGACATCACCTGGGTGGTGCAACACAGAAGAAAATATTTACAGGCGGAGAGTTAAATCTAATTTGTACTTCTTACTGTGGCTACTGTTACCATCATTATTTGGTCGCTCCAACACAAAGGTCCAGGGGTCTGGCTCCGGTTTATAAGCTTGTAACATATCAAGTAGCTCAGTAGCAGTGTGAGCACAAATAAAGAGTTTTTTCACATTAGAAGGAATGAAATAGTTTTTTATTGCATGGTTAAGAAATGCGATAAAGCCATCATAAAAGTTATTGACATTTAACAAACCGATGGGTTTCTGGTGAATGTGTAGATGGGCCCAAGATGCTAGTGTCATAAGTGCCTCTAGTGTTGCAAGATCTCCTGGAAGGAAAATAAAAGCATCAGCATAATTAAGCATTTCAGTTATTCTTTCTTGCATACCTGAGACGACTAACTCTTCACCAGTTGATGAGTCAGACGAACTGCCCAATGGTTTTAGGACACTTAGGATGATGCCTAACACTTGACTTCCTCTGATAAAAGCTGCTTCTGAGACCATTTTTGATAACCCTCGGTTACCTCCTCCATACACCAAGTGTAATTTTCTCGCTGCTATGCTTCGACCAAGATCTATGGCTGCCTCAACGAACTCTTTATGTTTGCCATAGGTAAAACCGGAAAGCACACAAATGTTCTTGAATTGTCTATTGGGAGTAGCTGCCATTGCGATACTTCTAAAAAATAATTTGTGAGTGCTTGACAAAAGATATCACATTTAAGAGTCTTGGTGATAGTGGGTCATGGTTGTGTATGAGGTAATATGTCAGTGTCAAATAACGCGTAAAGCACGTGGCTCGCGAGTCAAAAAGGAAACAGTAAAAAGAAAAAAGTAAACAGTAATAAGAAAAAAAAAGCAAACAGTAATAAAATTATTAAAGACAATAATGCACACAATAAAACAAAAATAACAGTAAAGTAAAAGGATATTTACAGGTAGTTGCGACTGTGGCTCACATCTTCCTCTGGTTTTACGTCCAGAAATGGCTTGAACGCCCTCTATGGGTCGAGGATAGGCTTCCTATCCAGCTTTCTTATAAACTGGCAAACAGGGTCGTTTATAGTCAGATTCCCAAGACTATATCGTGCATGCTCTTTCTGGAATAATGGCCATAACTGGAGAATCGCTCCTTGCACATATCCACTGGGATGCGTTTCAAGAGACAAAAGGATATCATCCAATGACTCCTTATTCAAGCCATCCCTATGAATTGAATCTTATCTTCCCTGTTATCAGACACCATTCCTAAAGAACATGGGTTTTTATTGCAACTCATTCTGGCACACTTATGACAAGCAACAGAAATTCTTCGAGCTCGTCGTTTTCTTGCATAATTTCCTTTACCACAACCAGGCATGTATGCAATAAATTTTGGAGGTAACTCACCTGCCGATCGTACTTTAGCTTCGATTAACCAAGAGATGTCAGCAGGTATGTTATTCCTCATGAGTAATCGCATGCGTTCGGACCGAGCTTTATAGATCGTAAGGAGTGCATTCTGAGGAAGTGAAGGGAATCGCTTGTGAAGCTTCGCTAGAATCTCGTTTCTGTCCATACCTTCGCCTCAGAATATCAGTTATTATGGGAAACTGAAGTAACCGACTTGATTGTCACGGAGTACCGTTATCCGCCACTTCACCGGGGTAACAAACTAAAGCACACAAATAGAAAAACAAATTAAAACACACAAAGAAAATTAAAATCGTCCTCTTATTGAATTTACCTCAAGCTCCAACTGGATGTCGTAAACACTTCTCTCAATGTCTCTGAGTTGGTGTTCTAAACCCTCAACATAGGCTACTAACTCTAGTGGTTGTAGAGCCCAAATGCGATGTGTTTTACAAAATTGAATCTGTCTTTTGAGATGAGTTTTGACACGTTGAAGTGGTTTAAGAATGTTCAGGAGGAACGGTCTAAGTATGAGACTCGTGATTAAAAATGATAAGAGAAAACTTAATGGTAAAATAAACACACTTATGCAAAAACAATTTCAATTAGCAAAAGAATAATAATAAAAAGAAAGAAAGAAAAATCAAATCAACGAAAAGAAAAAAAAAATCAATTCAAATTTGGTGGGTCACTCAAATTTATTTCGGTGTCTTCTTCATGTGGTTGGTACTCTAGATATGGCTTTAATCTTTGACCATTAACTTTAAACGTGACACCGTTCTTTGGGTCTTTAATTTCAATTGCCCCATGTGGAAAAACAGTATGAACAATAAATGGGCCAGACCAACGAGAGCGTAACTTACTTGGGAATAGGTGCAAGCGAGAATTGAATAAAAGCACTTTCTGACCTGGAGTGAACGATTTTCTCATAATTTGCTTATCATGGAAGACTTTCATTCGTTGCTTGTAAATATTGGCATTTTCGTATGCATTATTGCGAATTTCTTCAAGTTCTGCCAGCTGTAATCTTCTTTCTGAGCTGGCTTGCTGCATGTCAAAATTGAATTTCTTGATGGCCCAATACGCACGATGCTCGAGTTCCACAGGTAGGTGGCAAGCTTTTCCATACACTAGCATGTAGGATGACATCCCAATCGGGGTCTTGAAAGCCGTTCTATATGCCCATAATGCATCATCAAGTCTTAATGACCAATCTTTCCTGTCTGGCCTCACCGTTTTTTCTAATATGTGCTTTATTTCTCGATTGGATATCTCAACTTGGCCACTGGTTTGCGGATGATACGGAGTTGCCACTTTGTGTGTGATTGAATACTTTGTCAAAAGAGCTTTGAATGCTTTGTTACAAAAGTGGGCACCACCATCACTGATTATCGCTCGTGGGAATCCAAAGCGTGAAACAATGTTGCTTTTCAAAAATGCTATCACCACCTTGTGATCATTGGTCCTACATGGAATTGCTTCTACCCATTTCGATACGTAGTCAACAGCAACCAATATGTATTGATGGCCAAAAGACGGGGGAAAGGGTCCCATGAAGTCGATACCCCATACGTCAAAAATCTCAACCACTAAAATTGGATTTAGTGGCATCATGTTCCTTCGTGTAATGCTCCCCATTCGTTGACACCTATCACATGAAGAACAGAAAGTGTAAGCGTCTCGAAATATAGATGGCCAATAGAAACCACATTGTAAAACTTTAGTCGCTGTTTTCTTAGCACTGAAATGGCCTCCACAAGCTTGTTCATGGCAGAATGAAAGAATATTCTAAATTTCATTTTCTGGGACACATCGTCTAACAATTTGATCAGCACAATACTTGAACAAATACGGGTCATCCCAAAAGAAATTCTTTATCTCTGCAAAGAATTTAGCCTTGTCTTGCTTGGTCCAATGCTCTGGAAGTTTACCTGTAACAAGATAATTAACTATATCAGCATACCAAGGTAATACATCCACACTCATTAATTGTTCATCTGGATATGACTCATTTAATGGTAATTGTTCTATAATTGTGTCAAAATGGAGACGAGAGAGATGGTCCGCCACAACATTTTCTGTCCCTTTCTTATCTTTGAATTCCAAGTCAAATTCCTGCAAAAGTAACACCCAACGAATTAGTCTAGCTTTTGCATCTTTCTTTGTGAGAAGATATTTAAGAGCAGCATGATCCGTGAATATAATTATTTTACAACCAATAAGATATGATCGAAATTTTTCCAATGCAAACACTACTACTAGCATTTCTTTTTCAGTAGTTGAATAGTTCAACTGTGCATCATTTAATGTCATACTGGCATAGTAAATAACGTGGGGAATTCGATCAACTCTTTGTCCTAATATTGCTCCTACTGCATAGTCAGATGCATCACACATAAGCTCAAATGGTAAGCTCCAGTTTGGGGCCTGAATGATGGGTGATGATGTCAACAACTGTTTTAATTTTTGAAACGCCATAAGACATGAATCATTAAAGATAAAAGGTACATCCTTAGCAAGTAAGTTGCATAAGGGTCTAGAAACTTTGCTAAAATCTTTAATGAAACGTCTATAGAAACCAGCATGCCCAAGGAAAGATCTTACTTCTCTGACTGTTTTGGGTGGAGGAAGATTAGAAATGAGATCCACCTTGGCTTTGTCAACCTCAATACCTTTGCTCGAAATGATGTGACCGAGAACAATACCTTGTTTTACCATAAAATGGCATTTCTCCCAATTTAAGACCAAGTTCTTCTCGATACATCTCTGCAGAACTACTGTTAGATGATGTAAACATCGATCAAACGAGTCACCAAAGACAGAAAAGTCATCCATAAAGACTTCAAGGAATCGTTCAACCATATCAGAAAAAATGCTCAACATGCATCGTTGAAATGTAGCAGGTGCATTACATAATCCAAATGGCATTCTCCTATATGCAAATGTGCCAAAAGTGCAAGTGAAAGTAGTTTTCTCTTGATCTTTTGGTGCTATGGGAATCTGATTATATCCTGAGTAGCCATCTAGAAAGCAATAAAATTCATGGCCTGCTAATCTATCAAGCATTTGATCAATAAATGGTAAAGGAAAATGGTCTTTACGTGTGACAGAATTCAACTTTCTATAATCAATGCATACACGCCATCCTGTAGTTACTCTAGTGGGTATCAATTCATTATCAGCATTCGTAACTACTGTGACTCCTGACTTTTTGGGGACAACTTGTACAGGACTGACCCATGAACTATCAGAAATTGGGTAAATGATACCTGCGTCTAATAGTTTAAGGACTTCTGTTCTAACAACTTCTTTCATGTTAGGATTTAACCGACGTTGCATCTCCCTATTAGTTTTAGCATTTTCATCAAGGTGAATGTAATGCATGCAGTCTACTGGGTTTATACCTTTTATGTCTGCTATGGTCCATCCTAATGCCCCTTTGTGCTCTTTCAAAACATCTAACAACTTACCTTTTTGTTCGTCATTGAGGGATGATGAGATGATTACCGGCAGAGTGCTTTCTTCTCCCAAAAACGCATATTCTAAAGTGTTGGGCAATGGTTTGAGCTCGAGTTTCGGTGGTGATTCTGATGATGGAATGAGTTGCTTCTCTGATGGTGCTAGTTGCTCAACTCTTGACTTCCATTTATTAGTGTCCATAGATGGTGCTGAGTCAAGCAGGGCGTTGACCTCATCGACCGATCTGTCAATATCAAAATCCAAACCAAAGTGAGTTAAACATGTTTGTAAAGGATCACTAAGGTTTGAAACAAAAGTATCATCAACTAATGCTTCAATTAAATCCACATCAACAATTCCATCATCTGCACTGTGAGGTTGTTTGGCAATGTTGAAAATGTTCAGCTCCATAGTCATGTTGCCGAAAGACAATTGCATATTTCCAGTCCTGCATTGAATGTGAGCATCCGCAGTTGCCAAGAAAGGTCGGCCTAGAATAATGGGGATGTGCTTCCTTGAATCCTGTATTGGTTGAGTGTCAATTACAATGAAATCAACAGGAAAATAAAACTTGTCTACCTGGATAAGCACGTCCTCCACAATACCACGAGGTATTTTCGTGGACCGATCTGCAAGCTGTAACACCACTGGAGTTGGGTGTAATTCTCCAAGTCCAAGTTTCACAAACACTGAATAAGGTAACAGATTTACACTAGCTCCTAAATCCAACAAAGCATTCTCAATTGTGTGGTTCCCTATGCTACATGAGATAGTGGGGGAGCCTGGGTCTTTGCATTTTAAAGGAATTTTATGTTGGAGGATAGAACTAACATTTTCTGTTAAAAATGCCTTCTTTTGAACATGCATGTTTATCTTTTTAGTACAAAGGTCTTTAAGAAACTTGGCATAAGATGGAACTTGTTTAATAGCATCTAGCAAAGGGATGTTAACACTTACCTGTTTGAAGATTTCAAGAATCTCACCTGTGGATTTTTCCTTCTTTCCTTTCGCTAACCTCTGAGGAAATGGAGCTTTAGGAACATATTCTCGTGGGTTGGTTTCTTCTTTCTCCTCCGGTGATGATTCCTCAACATTCACAGGTACAATTTGATTTTCTTTTGTCACCGGCATCTCCACTTTGTTGTCGACTTCTTTTCCTTTTCTCAAGGTCATGACTGCTTTGACCTCTCCATGCTGCTGTGGTGAACTGGTACTTGCTTCATGTACTCCTTTAGGATTAGGCACTGGTTGACTTGAAAATTTGCCTTTCTCAACAGTCATTGCCAATGTCTGAACTGAAAAAGCAAGTTGTCCCACCATCTTTTCGAGGCTTGAAACAGATTGAGCTTGTGAGTTGAAGCCTGCTCTCAACTCATTTCGTAGTCCATCAATGGTGCGGTTCTGTTGCTCAATCGTGGAGTGAGTAACATTCCTAAAATTCTGGAATGCATCCTCCCATGGTCTAGGTTGAGAGTGGTTCTGGTTCTGATTGTATGGTCTAAATGGTGGCTGAGAGGCTTGAGGAACTTGAGGAATTTGTTGCATTGGTGGAGCTGGAGCTGCTGGTCCATTCTGTTGGAATCCTTGAGACCATGAAAAATTGGGGTGGTCTCTCCATCCAGGGTTATATGTGTTGGAGTATGGGTTGTAATTTGATGGCTTTCTCATTACACCTATGGCATTGGCTTGATCTGAGTATGAGTCATGGTCATGTGGTTCTGTTGATTTAGCAGTCGATAACGATGCTATTTGTCGAGCAAGACCTTCAACCATCTCCTTGACTTCTTTGATTCCCGAAGTTGATTCGCCAATTTGAACCTCATTTACTCCCTTAATTCTTCTAGTAGTCCTGAGTGATCGACTCCGTTGTTGGGAATTATTTGCTTGTCGCTGGAAGAATTCCCAAATCTCTGATGCACTTTTTGACATTAGCTCTCCTCCACTTGTTGCCATTAGCCATTCTTGCACATTCGGCAATAATCCCTCCAAAAAGTATTGGCATTGGTGCCATTTCTCGTACCCATGATGTGGACACTTCAAGAGTAGCCCATTGAATCGCTCCCATGTTTCGAAAAATTGCTCGTCCTCTCTCTGGGTAAGCTCCGAGATTTCCCTGCGAATAGCGTTGGTTTTATGCACTGGGAAATATTTATTCAAAAATTTCGTTACCATTTGTTCCCATGATGAAATGCTATTAGCAGGTAAAGTATTTAACCATGAACGAGCTCTATCTTTTAAAGAAAATGGGAATAGTCTAAGTTTAACATCATCATCTGAAAAATTCTCATATTTGAATGTTTGACAAATGGCATGAAAATCATTCAAATGATTATATGGATCCTCATTTTCTAGGCCATAAAATGTAGGGAGACAATTTAACACACTAGGTTTTAATTCAAAACTCCTAGCAGCTACATTTGGGTATCTTATGCATGACATGCTCAAATTAGCTAAGGGACTAAAATAGTCCTTAAATGGCCTCTCCTGTGGTGCTTGTAAATCCATTTTATTTTTAACGTGTTTGTGTGTGCGAAATGTTTTTTCTAATTCAAGGTCTATAGGTTCAAGATTAGGTAATAATGACCTACGACCATGCATGCAAAATAAATAAAATAAAAATAAAGATGCAAACAAAACAAAAAATAAAGATGGGAACAAAACAAATAAAAATAAAGAAGAGTGAGAAATTACGATACTAACCTTATTGCGCTATTACAACCTTTCTATAAAAATACACAAAAATAAATACGTGAAAGAAATTAACTAAAAATTAAATTAATAAGATAAACAAAAAAAAATTACAAAGAAAAATAAATGGAAAATTAAATTACAGAATTTTAAAGAAGAGAAAAAGAAAAGAAATACTAACCTTTAAATGTAGATTCACTTTTTTTTCTTTTTTTTTAATAATAAAATAAATACAAGAAAACAAATAAAAGAAATTATTCACAAAAATTAATTCTATGAATTAAAATTACTTACCTCCCCGGCAACGGTGCCAAAAACTTGTTGTGCAAATTTTAATGTACTCGCAAGCGCACGAATCTATTGTAGTATAGACTAATGGTGACAAGTGTCGATCCCACGAGGAGGTGGATTTTAAATGTGTAGAATTAATTTTGTAAATGGGTGATTGGATTTGTGGTGGAAATGATTTGGAATATGCTAAAACTTAAATTAAAATGGCGAGAATAAATTCTAAAATTGGAATTGAAATTGCGAGAATAAATTGAAGAGAATTCTATTAAAATGACGTACTTGGGTATCTGGATCCGTATCAACATGCATCATGGGCTAAATAATCCTTATTAATGCCAATTAAATCATGAGGGGGGAATCCACACCTCATGAACCACGCTCTAATCAATATAGTGCCAAGGGCTTATCGTGCCAAATAATAATAACCTTATACTAGAGAGCCGGTGTAACCAAGGCGGTATCTAGACAAGATTATTATTATTTGTCGACGAGAAGTCAAAACATCCACAAAAACTAGAGGGGAAGAGAAAATAAATTTACCAAATTAAGCCCATGACACATGTTGAGACTTCACCTTCAACCCAAGCTTGAAAGAAAATTAGCCACTCATAGTTGAACTAGGGGCAAAATGGGAATTTATTAAAATACGAAGAAAATACAAGATGGAGAAGGAATTACAAGAAATGGATCCCAAAAATGGATTCAGAGATATCAAATTAGGGGGGAGAGGCCCCCTTTTTATAGATACATAGAGTAAATCATGGCTATCGGATTAAAAACAGTTTGGACGCTTAGGATTGCGCCACGTCATCAGTCAACAGTCCACAGTTTGACCACGCGGATGAACAGTAACACGGTTTGACCCGACTTTGAACAGTAACGCGGTTTGACCCGGATGAACAGTAACGCGATTTGGTTGAAAATAATCCTGTGTGATGCATGCATCGTATGCGAGATTTTTCGTCCACTGATATGCTGCCACGTCACTATCAACAGTATATAAGAATTTTAGTCCAACAGGATCGTGACACCTCATCAGTCAATGCCACATCATTGGTCCGTCTATGTGAACAGTGTCGTGAACAGTAACGTATACAGTACCGTACACGTGAATAGTACCGTACAAGTGAACAGTGCCATTTTTCCTTTTATGCTCCTCCTAAGGTTTTCGACCGTCCTGAGTTCAAAAGTGATGTCCGTTTTGCCATCTGATTTCTCGTTTATTGTGAAATGACTATGATGCCCCTAAAATACATAAAATACTTAATTAAAATAAAACACATGTAATTAAATCACAAGAAGGTTAAATACATAAAAGTAAGGGTTGTTAGTAAGACTTGAAATGTAAAATGATGGTTTTCTCCTTTATAAATATGCATTTTCTAACACTCAACACCTATGCTACATGACATAGTGGGGGAGCCTGAGTCTTTGTATTTTAAAGGAATTTTGTGTTGGAGTATAGAACTAACGTTTTCTGTTAAAAGGGCCTTCTTTTGAACGTAAATGTTTCTCTTTTTAGAACAAAGGTCTTTAAGAAACTTGGCAAAATATGACACTTGTTTTATAGCATCAAGCAAAGGGACGTTAATACTTACCTGTTTAAAGATTTCAAAAATCTCACCTGTGGATTTTCCCTTCTTTCATTTAGCTAACCTATAAGGAAATGGAGCTTTAGGAACGTATTCTCATGGGTTGGTTTCGTCTTTCTCCTCCAATGATGAGTCCTCAAAATTCACAGGTACAATTTGAGCTGTTTTTCTCACCTGCATCTCCACTTTGTTGTCAACTTTTTTTCCTTTTCATAAGGTCATGACGGCTTTGGCCTCTCCATGTTGTTGTGGTAAATTGGTACTTGCTTCATGCACTCCTTTAGGATTAGGCACAGGTTGACTTGGGAATTTACATTTTTCAATAGTCATAGCCAAAGTTTGAACTGAATAGACAAGCTGTCCCACCATCTTCTCGAGGTTTGAAACTGATTAGGCTTGTAAGTTGAAGCCTGCTCTCATCTCATTTTGTAGTTCATCAATGGTGTAGTTTTATTGCTCAATAGTAGAATGAGTAAGATTCTTGAAATTCTCGAATGCATCTTCCCATGGTCTGGGTTGAGAATAATTCTGGTTTTGATTATATGATTGAGAGGCTTGAGGAACTTAAGAAATTGGTTGCATTGGTAGAACTGGAGCTACTGGTCCATTTTATTGGAATCCTTGAGACCATGAAAAATTGGGGTGGTCTCTCCATCTAGGATTTTATGTGTTGGAGTAAGGGTTGTAGTTTGGTGGCTTTCTCATTACACCTATGACATTGGCTTGATCTGAGTATGAGTCATTGTCACGTGGTTCTGTGGATTTAGCAGTAGATAACGATGCTATTTGTCGAGAAAGACCTTCAACCATCTCTTTAACTTCTTTAATTCCCGAACTTGACTCACCAATGTGAACCTCATTCACTCCCTTAATTCTTTTAGTATTCCTGAGTGATAGACCCTGTTGTTGGGAATTATCCGCTTGTCGCTGGAAGAAATCTCAAATCTCTTATGTACTTTTTGACATTAGCTCTCCTCCACTTATTGCCATTAGCCATTCTTGCACATGCGGCAATAATCCCTCCAAAAAATATTGGAATTGGTGCCATTTCTCGTACCCATGATGCGGACACTTCAAAAGTAGCCCATTGAATTGGTCACATGCTTCGAAAACTGCTCGTCTTCTCTCAAGGTAAACTCTGAAATTTCCCTGCGAGTTGCATTGGTTTTATGCACTGAGAAATATTTATTCAAAAATTTTGTTACCATTTGTTCCCATGATGTAATGCTATTAGCAGGTAATGTATTAAACCATGAACGAGCTCTATCCTTTAAAGTTTAAAGAAAATGGGAATAATCTGAGTTTAACATCATCATCTAAAAAATTATTATATTTAAAAGTTTCACAAACATCATGAAAATCATTCAGACAATTATATGGGTCCTCATTTTCTAGGCCATAGAATGTTAGGAGATAATTTAACACACTAGGTTTTAACTCAAAACTCCTAGCAGCTACATTTGAGTATCTTATACATGACGTGCTCAAGTTGTTGCAAATCTATTTCATTGTTATCTTTAATTACAACGTGTTTGTGTGTGCAAAGTGTTTTTTCCAGTTCAAAATCTATAGTCTCAAGATTAGGTAATAGTGACCTTCGACCATGCATGCAAAGAATACAAAAAGAAATGAGAACAAAATTAATAAAAATAAAGAAGAAAGAGAAATTACGGTACTAACTTTATCACACTGTTACAACCTTATTATGAAAACACACTAAAAAAAATACGTGAAATAAATTAACTAGAATTAAAATAAATTAATAAGATAAACGAAAAAAATTACAAAAAAAATAACTTGAAAATTAAATTACAGAATTTTTAAGAACAGAAAAAGAAAAGAAATTCTTATCTCAAAATGCAGATTCACTTTTTTCTTCTTTTTTTTTAAAAAAAATAAAATTATTTACAAAAATTAATTCTACGAATTAAAATAACTACCTCCTCGGCAACGGTGCTAAAATCTTGCTGTGCAAATTTTATTGAACTCGCAAGTGCATGAATCTATTGTAAAATAAATTAATGGTGACGAGTGTCGATTCCACGAGGAGGTGGATTTTAATTATGTGTAAAATTAATTTTCTAAGTGACTGGTTGATTTGTGGTGAAAATAACTTAGATTATCGTAAAATTTGAATTAAAATGGCAGGAATAAATTGAAGTCAAAACTATTAAAATTGAAGCGCTTGGGTATCTGGATCTGCATCAACATGCACCATGGGCTAAATATTCCTTATTATTGCCAATTAAATTATAAGGGGGTTTCCACTCCTCATGAACCACACTCTAATCAATATGGTGCTAAAGGCTTATCGTGCCAAATAATAATAACCTTGTATTAGAGAGCCGGTTATACTAGTACGGTATCTAGACAAGATTATTACTATCTGTCGACGAAAAGTCAAAACATCCACATAAATCAGAGGGGAAGAGAAAGTAAATTTACTAAATAAAACTCATAGAACATGTTGAGACTTCATCTTCAACCCAAGCTTAAAAGAAAATTAGCTACTTATAATTGAACTAGGGGTAAAATAGAAATTTATTAAAATATATAGAAAATACAAGATAGAGAAAGAATAGCAAAAAATAGAGCTAAAAAATGAATTCAAGGGTGTCAAATTAGGGGGAGCCCCTTTTTATAGATACACTAAGTAAATCATGACCATCAGATTAAAAATAATTTGGACGCTCAGGATTGTGCCATGTGTCAACAATACGTAGTTTGACCACTTGATTTTAATAGTGACGTGGTATGAACAGTGAGACGGCTTGAATAGTGACGCGGTTTGGTTGTAAATAATTTTATGTATATGCATGTACCGTACGCACGATTTTTGCTAATAGGATCATGACACTTCATCAATCAATGTCACGTCATCGGTCAATACCACAACATCGTTCCATATATGTGAATAGTGTCGTGAATAATAACATGTACAATATCGTACACGTCAATAGTGCTATTTTTTCTTTTATACTCCTCATAAGATTTTCGATTGTCCTGAGTTCAAAAGTGATATCTGTTTTGTTGTTCGATCTCTCGTTCATTTGTGAAATGACTATGATGCCCCTAAAATACATAGCATACTTAATTATAATACAACACATATAATTAAATCACAAGATATTTAAATACATAAAAGTAGTGATGTTAGTGAAACTTAAACTATAAAATGACAATTTTCTCCTTTATAAATATACACTTTCTAACACTCAACAATGGCTAATCACGATACTCGTGAGATCCTTGAATATGTTTATAGTGATGTATGAGGACCAACCAAAATTACATCAATTGGTGGAAGCCATTATTTTGTTACATTTGTTGATGATTTCTCTAGACGTGTGTGGATGTACACCATGTAAGCGAAGGATGAGATTCTAGAGATTTTTGTGAAATTGAAGAAACTTGCGGAGACTCAAACTGACAGAAAGATCAAAGTATTACGATATGATAAAAGGGGTGAATATACTTCTGATCAATTCTTTCAAGTATGCCAGAGTGAGGGCATGAAAAGACATTTCATGGTAAGACATACTGCGCAACAGAACGGTGTGACTGAGCATATGAATCGTACTATGCTGGAGAAAGTACGGTGTACGTTATCTAATGCTAGTTTAGATAAAAAGTTTTGGGTTGCAGTTGTGAGTTACGCAAGTCACTTTATAAATCGGTTGCTTTCTGCTACAATTGGGGGTAAAACTCCTATGGAAATGTGGTCTGGAAAGCATGCACAAGATTATGATTCCATTCGTGTGTTTGGGTGTCCAGCTTATTATCATGCCAAAAATGATAAGCTTGATCCCTGTGCAAGAAAAGTTATCTTTGTTGGATTCAAAGGTGAAGTTAAAGGTTTCAAGCTCCGGGATCTAGAAGATAAAAAAAAAATTATATAGCAGAAATGTCACTTTTGATGGAGCCTCTATTTTGAAGACTTCAAGTTCCCAGTAGGTGAAGAACAAGATGAATAAGACATTGTAACGGGTGGAGTTTGACGCAACTCTATATTTACCAGTTAGTTCTACATCAGAGAAGAGCTTAACTTTAGAGGAGACCCCAAGAGTTGAAGAAGAAATTGTTTCTGATGATGTCCTACAACAGGAAGAAACAACTAAAGATGTAGAAGATGAAAATGACAGTACAGTAACAAGAAGATAAAAAAACCTGGATGGCTTACTAAAGACATGGTGGTGGCTTATGCACTTCCAGTTATTGATAATGACATCCCCAACACTTTCAATGGAGTTGTACGCAATAGTGAAAATTATCAATAGAAGTTAGCCATGGAAGAAAAAATGAAGTCTCTTAATCAAAACCAGACTTGGGAACTTGTAGAGTTACCTAAGGGAAAAAAGGGTATTGGCAATAAATGGGTCTACACCAAGAAGCCTGGTTCACCAAATCAACAACTCTGCAATACAAGGCAAGACTCATAGCAAAAGGTTTTGCTCAAAAGGAAGGTATTGACTACAATAAAGTTTTATTTCTAGTCGTAAAACATGCTTCCATTCATATCCTACTTGCCTTAGTAGGTGAATATGAGTTAAAATTAGCTCAATTGGATGTTAAGACAGCGTTCTTACATGGAGATTTGAAGGATGAAATCTATATGACTCAGCCTTGTGGTTTCAAAGTTGCTGGAAAGGAGAATCATGTGTACAGATTAATTAAATCTTTGTACAGACTGAAACAATCACCAAGGCAGTGGTACAAGAGATTTGATCAATTCATACAAGGGTAGAAATTCACCAAAAGTGAACACGATCACTGTGTTTTTTTTAGAAGACTACAAGATGAAGCTTTCATCTATCTGTTACTCTATGTCGGTGATATGCTTATAGCTTCGAAGAACAAAGGTGAGATTGAAAGATTAAATAAACAGCTGGCTTCTAAGTTCGAGATGAAAGACTTGAGTGATGCACAAAGAATTCTTGGGACAGAGATTCGTAGAGACAAAAAGAATAAGAGCATATGGTTAACTCAAAAGTCTTATTTGAAGAAAGAGTTAGAAACGTTTAGTATGGATGACAAAACCAAACTAGTTTTTACTCCTTTAGCTCCTCATTTTAAATTAAGCTCTTCTTCATGTCCTACATCTCAAGAGGAGCGCGATTACATGGCTTGTGCTCCATATGTTAATGTTGTGAGTAGTCTTATGTATGCTATGGTGTGCATAAGGCCCAATATATCTCAAGCTGTGAGTATGGTTAGTCGATACATGCATAATCTGGGTAAAAATTGTTGGCTTGTAGTGAAGTGGATTCTCCAATATCTATATAGGACAATTGATGTTGGATTATTGTTCAAGAAGGATTATGGTCAATGATGCGTTAGGTGTTGTGATTCTAATTTTGCCGGAGATCTTGACAAGTAAAGATCAACAACATGCTATGTATTCACGTTGGGTGGAGGTCCAGTTAGCTAGAAGTCAATAATGCAATTGACAATTGCTTTGTCCACTACGGACGCAAAGTACATGACAGCAACTGAAGCTATAAAAGAAGCTATTTGGTTGAAAGACTTGTTAGGTGATTTAGGAGTAATTCAGAAGAACATTGCAGTCTTCTATGATAATTAAAGTGCACTATTACTGACGAATAATCAAACTATCACGCTCGGACGAAACACATAGATGTGAAATATCATTATGTGAGAGAGATTATCGAGGGTGGTGATGTGTTATTAAGGAAGATCAATACCAAAGATAATCCATCACATATGTTAATAAATGTGATTTTTGGAGTTAAGTTTCAATATTACTTGAAACTAATTCAAATTCTTTGAATGCGTTGAGTTTGGAGAATTTTGAATTACGGTTGGCTTGATCCCAAATTTTGAGTACGTAGGCAGTCACAGAGATGCAGCCACTTTGGGAATGATGATTCGTTGTTAGAAGGCTCAGATTTGGCCAAATCTTCGCCGATGTGGAGAATTATTGAAAAGTCAAAAGCAAAAGAAAGTAAAAGGGGGCTCACATGTTGGATTTATGAAAAGAAAATTTATGATGTTGTCCTTATTGATTTCTGGTCCTCAATAACCGGGCAATGACATTGATGTGTATTTGGCTCCGTTGATTGAAGACTTGCAAACTTTATGGGATATTGGGGTGGAGGTTTATGATGCTAGTAGAAAGGAATTCTTTAATCTAAGGGTTGTTTTGTTATGGACCATAAATGACTTTCCAACATACGAGAATTTAGCGAGTTGCACTGTTAAAACATATAATTCATGTCCATATTGTGGCTTAGATACACCTAAATGCAAAGTAAAACATAGTGGGAAAAATGCATATTTAGGCCATTGTCATTGGCTTCCTACTAACCATGAATTCCAAAACCAAAAGAAAGCCTTTAATAATAAAATAGAGAGAGATCCACCTCCAAAACCATTGAATGATGAAAAGATTTTTCAGTTGGTTGAGTCTATTGAAAATAAATGGGGGAAGAGTAAAAGTAAAAAATGCAAAAGTTTTGACAACAGTGATGGAGTGTGGTGGAAGAAAAAATCCATATTCTATCATTTAGATTATTGGAAGTACTTGTTGGTGCATAATCAATTAGATGTAATGCACATTGAAAAAAATGTTTGTGAGAGCATATATGGAACACTGTTGAACATTCCAGGGAAGGCCAAAGATGGTCTTAAGTCAAGGATAGATCTTGTGGCATTGGAAATTAGGGTTGAATTAGCACTAGACGTTAAAAATGACAAGCGAACATTTCTACCTCCAGCTTGTTATACTTTAACTAGAGAGGAAAAAGTCAGATTCTATAAAGCTCTGAAAAGTATCAAGGTTCCAGACAGGTATTCTTCAAACATAAAAAATCTTGTGTCAATGAAGGACTTTAAACTTCAAGGCCTTAAGTCTCATGATTGTCATGTTCTCACCTTAAATCCCATGATTGCCATGTTCTCATGCAACAATTTATACACGTCGCCCTTAGGTGTATCTTACCAAAGCATGTTAAAGGTGCTATCATCATGTTGTGTTTCTTCTTTAATTCCTTGTGCACAATTGTAGTTGATGTAACAATATTAGATAAATTATAGATGGACCTTATTGTGACTTTGTACTTACTAGAAAAATGTTTCCCCCCGTCTTTTTTTATATTATGGTTCATCTTACTATACATTTGGTGAACAAAGTTAGACTATGTGACCCAATCTATCTTCGATGGATGTATCCATTTGAGAGATACATGAAAATCCTTAAAAGTTATGTTCGAAATCGTAGCCGTCCTGAGAGTTGCATAACGGAGAGTTATGTTGCAGAAGAAGCATTAGAATTTTGTGCAGAATATATGTCAAATATGTGTACTGTTGGGCTGCCACGTGGACATATGCAAAACTTGTCAATCGAGAAGCCCTTATCTGGTGGAAAATAGGTGCAAGATAATCCAAATTTGCTAGATCAAGCACATTTGTATGTCTTACACAACACACAAGAATTTGAACCATACATTAGGTAAAATATTCATCCTCCTAACTAATAAATTTTAATATTTATTCAATTTAATTATACTTTTTTTAATATAATAATCTGGAATTTTTATGCTTTAGTGAGCTATGCAATGGCTTAGAACTAGTTATCCACGTCAAAATGACAAATGGTTGCAAGATGAACATAATTGCACCATCGCTGATTGGCAGTCAGATAAGGTGCATGCTCACTTATCATTACATTTCACTAGTCATAACTAATCCATTTCTTCTTATTAAACAAACAACAAGTTTTACATATGTTTCTTTCTTGGTAGGTGTATACAAAGATAGAAAATGGTGTTGCTATATCAGATACCTTGTGTTGAATATCATTAAAGCCACTACTTTTTATGGTTAAACACTCAAGATACGACATTAATGGTTTCCACTTTATAACATGAGATCGAGACTCTACTTGTGTTACTCAAAACAGTGGAGTGACTCTAATTGCAGAAGCTATGCATGTTGCTAGTGAAAAAGATAAAAATCTTATAACATGTGACATGACATTTTATGGAGTTATAGATGAAATATGGGTTGTTGATTACTATTTGTTAAAAATTCCTCTCCTGCAGTGTGATTGGGTTCGAAATAGTGGTGGTGTGAAGAATGATGAACATGGATTCATCTTAGTGGACCTAAATCGGTTAGGGTATAATTCAGATCCATTTATATTGGCTTCTCAAGCCAAACAAGTTTTTTATGTACTTGACCAGGTTGAAAAAAGGTGGTCACTAGTGTGTCATATGCCTACTAGAGGCGATCCTAACCTTACAAATGAACATTATGTGCAAAATACAACTGAACACCCACCGTTCACCACTAAATTACGAACTAATGAGTTATTAGAATCTGCCGATGGTGAAAATGTAATCTATGCATGAAATTCTAATAAGGGAATTTGGATTAACGGTTGATATACCCTTTTACAGAGTTGACAGTAAGTATCTATGCAATAAATTCTAATTATTGTTTATTATTTGATTGTAACTAAGCTTTGAAAATTATGATTGTCCAAATTGTAGCTTTTGGATGTGTTAGTTTCGCTAACCTGTTCCAAGGTGTTGTGGCTTGTTTCTTTTATGTTATTTATTGGCTTTTTAAGTTGTTAGTTTTTGTTTATTAGGGCTAATTGTTATTTATGTATTTCAGGTGAACTTAAATGGATTAAGGAAAGGGTATTGCTAAGGATAATGTGCTTGATGATAGCAATAATAGTATGGATGATGATTAAGATGATCTGTTTGATGATGGCGCCAATCCTGATGTTCCTCTAAATGCTATGGGTTCTGATACAATGGCTGGTATGGGAGGTGCTACAAACGTTGTTGAAGGTACTGATATGGATGCTCTAGAGAGTAGTCACTCGACCAGGGGTGTGAATATGGGTGCTAGGTAGAACAAAAAGCTGAAATAAGGAAAGGGAGAATTGTTGTACAACATAAAATATTGGGCATTCTTGCTGGTGATGAAGCCATTGAGCTAACTTTCTATCTTGGAGTCTTAGCTCGTACTTCAGTTTCGATTTTATTTTCTAATTAGTGTAAAGTTCAAGCGGAGACGAATGAGCATTTATGGGAATCCATTCAGGTAAATTTCCAAATTCTTTAATCTATTGATCTTCAATCAATTGTTCTAGTCTTGGTAATTATTGTAACATCATATATGGTATTAAGACTGCTTCATCGTTCATCCTAAGAGTAAGAAGCAGTTGCTACAATCAATTGGCCATGCATTTCGTAACTTCAAGTACATGTTGGCAAGAAAGTACATTGTGCCATTTGCACGAGACCGGAAGAGACTATATAGACCTTCAATTGATTATCCCCAAATCAAGAAACCCGTTTGGATAAAGTTTGTCGATAAGTGTTTATCAGATGCCTTTCAAGTTAGTATATTTGACTTAGGCTATATGTTTGACTTAGGTTTTCTTACTTGTTAATACTTGTTGAACATATACAAATAAACACCTTGGTATGTTTAAATTATTCAAAAAGTCAGCTGTGCTAATAAGGAGAAAAAAGCCTCCAACAAGTTGAATCATCGACTCATTCGAAGAGGATATGTTGGATTGATGTAGGACATGGTAAGTATATGGTTGTAAGTTTATATTAAGTTAATTTGTTTAAAATATTAATTATTGAGTGGACTTAAATAATACGATTTGTTTATCTACTAGTGCACAAAAACTGGTATTTCAGAAGACTTTGGAAGAGAGCCTGAAAATGAAAAATGGGGGTTACGACCCTAAAACTGAGAAGATTGTAATGAAATGGTGAAGAACTTCAATAAAGTTAAATATGCTTCAAATAGTTTAGCCTTTGTAGTTACAGTTGTATGCTATTTCTAATTTATTTTTGATGATGATAGGAAAAGCTCAAAAACGAGGCTAAGAAAGGGTCTTCGAAGTCATATGGAAGAAATGACATACTTGCACAATCATTGGGAAAGCTTCCTCGAACTGGCCATATGCAAGGTCTTGGTAAATTTGTAACACCTACCAAGTACTTTCACATAGTTCATGGGCATAATAAACATGCTGCAGAGACTGACCTGTATGCTTGGAAGAAAGCAATTGCAAGTCAGCTGGAGGAAATCACCAAACAATTGAAGAAGACACCTCGGCACTCTGATGTGGGAAGTTGCACCTTCCCACCTGATCCTAAGCATGGTATTACTGATTGCTTGGAAGAAATGGATAATGACAAGGTGGATGTAGTTGAACAGAAGGTTAGTTACTTTTTTTCTCCAGCCTTAGAGTTTTAGGATTGCTAGTAGGTTTGTTGAGGATAGATTTTTGCCTTTGTAATTTTGAGGAGCCTCCTACCTTAGAAAACTCAGTTGGCCAGGAGAGGAAATCCTCACCTAAAAAAGGATAGAAAAGTAAGAGGAAGCCGATGAAAAGGATGAGAGTACACCTAAGAAGAAAAGAGGGACAGCAAGAAACATTACTGTCATGCCAAGAAAAAGTCCAAGACTTAACACCAACTTGCCAATGGGTGATACAAATGAGGGAGAAAAACCAAAGCTTGGTAGTTCTAGAAAGTCATTATTTCAAGAGAAAGTGCAATTAGCCGATAGTCTATGGCAAGTTCTAGAAAGTCATTGTAAGAGAAGAAATGAAATTGAATTATTCCTTTGGTTGATTGATTTATCACGTGAACATGTGGTCTGTACTGTGCGTTTGGCAGTAAATTTGTATACTTTCTATTCAAACCATATTTTGCACTTTATTTTCATACTTGGAGGAACGTCATTTTATTTTTATGGGTACCATTTTGGTTCCATATTTTATTTCATTAAGGAATTAAGTTGTATCTAAAACCTACAGTTTTAGTTTAATAGATAAATCTTTATAATGATATGTTGGCTATTGTCATTGGTGCTGCACATGCAAATTGAGTTTGAATTTGTAATGATTCTGTTATATCTAAAACCTAATGGTTTTATTGTAGTAGTTAATTAATTCTTTATAACAATAATGCTAGCTATATTCATTTGATGTTGCACATGCAGGTTGAAAAAAATTGATGGACTTGAGAGTTTGGTTGGGTATTTGTTGAAAATGACAGTTCATGTACTAGAAGTTTACTGAAATTATGGGTTAAGTTCAGCACTACAGCCACTTGATGCCTTCTTAACTTGTAAAACTTGATACATTTGTTCTTAGTTACTGGATTTTGTCTGTTTAATTGATTCTACAGCCACTTGATGCCTTTTTAGCTTGTAAAACTTGATACATTTGTTCTTAGTTGCTGGATTTTGTTGGTGAATTGATATTTTTTGATATAACTGTTGGATAAAACTGTTTTGGATGGCATTATTAATATAAATTGTTTTTGGACTTAATATAATGTATAATTTAATTTTTGGCTCATATGAATTTAAGCTTGAATTTCATATATAGGAATGCATAAATTTAAATGAAATAATTCATAATTTCGTTCAGTATAAATTTAGAATCTGTGACAGAAAAAATTAATCATAAAATAAGTCATAAAAAAATTTAATGACATAAATATCAATCACAAATTCCGTCACAAGCGTAGTATTTACCCGCCAAAATTATCCAGATGATAATTCATGCGCGAAAATCAATTTTCCCGCCAAAATTTCAAAATTAAAAAAAATCACATTTCCCACCAAAAAATTAATAATTTATTCATTTTTTTTCATGACTGACGTATGACATTTAAACGCTATCATAAGTTGATGACATATTTTTTTTCTATCATAAAAGAGTAACAGGTACATAGATGCTATATAATTTCACTGTCATCAACCCCCCTTTATGATAGTTTTTTTCCATCATCTAATGCCAGTTTTCTTGTAGTGTGGCTATTATTTAAGGTACTACTTGTTGAAGAGACATATATTAGACTGTTACTGTAAACCAAGAATATTAAGATTCCTGATGTTATTAGCCTCTAGTATTATCTAAAGAAGAATTTGTAATGTAATCCCATTAATATAGTCGAAGATTATATCGGACTACGGTCTTGTGGTTTTTTCTGTTTTGGGTTTTTCACATAAAAATTTGTGTCTCTTGTAATTGACTTATTGCTTCGGATTTTGTTGGTTAATTTTTCTACCTATTTATTTGTGGTATACATCCTATTTTAATCACACAAAGAGAAAAAGAGTTTTATTTCCATTTAATTTTCAATTGCTTATGTGAGTCCATTTCCCAACAGAAGGAAACCAGTTCATGCGGTTTACTAATGCTATTGCTCATAAAGGAAGTTCTATGCATTGAGTTTGCATGGAACTCTTGCGGTTATTTAAGACATTGAGTCTCAGCCAAGAATCACAGCATTAGGTCCAAAACGGGCCGTTCCTTCTGTGTATTTAACGGATTTTAAAGAATGTTTGCTTGAATCAGATCGAGAGATTTTACTGATTTTTCTCATTTCTAGAAAATCAGTTAATATTGTTGATGATATTGAGGTGTTTCGGCTCGATGTTAATACATTTTCATGGATTAAGATCGAGAGACTTGGAGGAGATGGGGGTTTAATTGTTGCATGTCAGTCTCTGCAAGCAAAATGGGGTGTAAAAGTGATTGTGTTTATTTTAGTCATCACATAGTAGATGATTGGTGGGTGTATGTTTTCCAGAGAGGCAGCATCTCTCTGTGGAGAAGTGACGCAATTCTTCCACAGGATTTGCCGTTAAGGTTGAACGAGCGAGAGAAAGAATTATAATTACTTCTAACCCAAAAAAAAAAAAAATTATGGTTATGGTTTGATTTTGCGTGCTATTTTAATGCAATAAAATGGACATTGGTTGTGCTTATGCATTTTGGCTAATAGTGCATGTTTATGATTATGTTCAACTTATTTGATCTGTGTAAGAAATGAATAATGCGAAGGCCACTAATACCTTGCACAAACTTATTATTTTTTTTAAGAAACATAAAAGGGTGGGTAAATCTCAAAGTAATTTTGGAACCTTTACATTTCTCAAAATTTGAACTTAGATAATTAGCTAAATAAAGTTATTTAAAAACTACTCAGTCAAGTTATTTGTTTTAAATTGATGTAGTATAATTAGTTTTGGTTGAACATTTACCAAATCCTAAAGATGTAAACTTTTCTGAAATAATTTATTTTATAGATGGTAACTTTAATTCAATTCTCTACCCATTGTAACTCAATTCTCCAAAATTTGAATCTTAAAACTCTTGAACTACCACAAGAGATTTTAGTTGAACTAACTAGCACCCACCTAAACACAAATTAAATTACTACCAAGAGTCCAAGAGCACTTTTATATTATCCAAAGAGTATGTAATGATATGTATACAATTTTTCCCATAAAAAATGAGGCAGGTAACAACCATATAATACTGCTATGTGAGTTCTGTACGCAGTTTTATACATTAGTTTGGAGACATACCATTATTGAGATATATATATTAAAAAAAGAAAGGACAATTAGAACTCATATGTAGAGCCAGTTTGGGATTGCAGTTAAAATTTAATAAACTGCTTATTTTATAATTTTTGATAAAAAATTGTATTTGGTAAATTTTGTAAAATCAGCCTATTTCATAATTTTTTCCATTTTGTCAGCAACTTTCAAAATCAGATAGGGGTTGCTTTTCATAAACAGCTTATTTAATAAGCTACCACACCTTTTTAAAATTTCTATTATAATCCTATATTTTAATAAAAAGACAATTGTATTTTACTTATCCAAAACCCTAATATATAAATCATCAGATATCATATATAATTAAAATTTATGTCTATTTTGCTCATTATATAATAAAACAGTCCTTTCGTAATAAAATTTATCAAATGTATATACTCTATTTTTCAAACTCACAGCAACCGCAACAACACATTTTACCAAACATCAAGCTACTTTTTTAATCAGCAGCTTATTTTATCTGCACAATACAAACAACTTATTTCATCAATCTCCACAATTCCAAACTGGCTCATATTATTACCAACTTTGAGAAGCAATGAAGCAAGTTGCGATTTTTTCAACTAGAAATACTTGTCATATTTGACCATGCTACTGTTTAGTAGCTACTTGAGAAAAAAATGCAAGTCAAATTAATAATGGAATAAATAAAAATTAGTACAAATTTGCCGCCCACTCTCTTAGAATTTCCACATGCAATATTGAACTCCAATTATACTATGTCCAATGAATCCATTAAAATAATAGGCAGAGCAATACATTGCTGCCCAAGGCAATATAAGATGCAGAGCAATATCTTGCTGCCAAGGCAATCGCCAACCCAGCTAGCTAAGGTCAACTCTTCCTCGTGCAAGTAGGAATTTCATACTGATTTTGATAAATAATCAAATCCATTTTTATAATACTTAAACAAACTAAAACTTGAGAGTCACGTCCAAAGCTTTATATACTCCAACCAGCTGCATCCTCAAAACCATATCTATTTATCTGTAAGAACTAGAATGGTGATCAAGAAGGGAAAGATGAAGCAAGTTCCAATTAAAAAAGAAGCCGACGCCAATGGTGTAGTCAGCTCTAATGTGGGACATGAGTCATGGAGGTGTGACATTGTTTTTGGTGAGTAATTGTTGTATGTCAGTCTCTGCTAGCAAAGTGAGATGTCAAAGTGAGATGTCAAAGTGATCATCATCACAGCTGAAGACTGGTGGGTATATGACTTCCAAACAGAGAGCAGCTCCCCATGTCAGAAGAATGCAATTCTTCCACAGGATTTGTCATTCAGAGACATACAATAGACAATAGAGTAAATAATTTCTACTCAAGAAAAGAAGTTAATTCATGTTATGTTATGATTATTGTATATGCTGTTGTAGATCAAAACCTTTTTGGGTGGGACAACGTAACATGTCATTCACATAAATTGCCTTTAAACATGATTTTGTATGTATTGATGAAAAAAAGTGTACATAATATTAAGCAACACAATAATCTAGTGAATGAACTGCAAAACCATTTGAATAATACGGCAGGTACCTTAATGATCATATAATCTTGTCCAAGAAGATATAAGCGGAAACGCTTTCTAGGGCCTTCCATTGCGGAAAGGTTTGTGGAGTTTTCCAAGTTTCAAAATGAGTCATATTCAAGATTGGGAGGAATTTTATAATATATTAAAGGTACCATATTAAATAAATAAATAAATAATAGCATGATTGAAAAAAAAAATTAAATGGGGCAGGTCACCATGCTATTCGTATGCTTGTCTACGAAAATCCTGCTATGCATTTATAACTATCTTAAATCTATTACAATTAGATACTCAAGGAAGACAGAAGGAACCAACTTGCAAATGATCAATTTGCGCCTTAATTGGTAATGAAATATTGGTATTTAAACCAAAAAAAAATCTGACAAAATGACAATAAAATAATTATAAAACCAAAGAGCGTTCAAATGTTAAGTTAAGAAATAGCATTAATTATTTTCCAATTAAGAATATAAACCACATAGTGGTACAAATATTTTTATCATATCATTATGACTATCATTTTTCTTGATAATAAATAAGACTAAGGAATGGATGAAGCAGTTTTTGGGCAGCTTATTTCGATTTATGCCACGTGGTAAGAAAGTTCACGGTATCGGCAGCTCCGGCGAGCATCGCTGCCCGGTAGTGAAGAGCAGTGATTGATTGTCAATTTGTCATGATACTGTGCCGTTAGTTTGATGGGGAACTTTAAAATTGGGCTACTGGCTGCGTCCTTCACGGCGTCATAAAACTAAATATACCCGTCAATAATTTTAAATACATCCACATTCTTTTCAATATCACCAGACTCACAGGCCCACAAACAAAAATTACAATCCGAAATTTAATTATTTCCTAACTCGTGTGAAGATAATATAAAATATGAAACTGACAAAAAAAATCCTAGGTTCATATCCTTGTGTACTAGCTGTCTCCCCACTCGTTAATAAAATTTGAACTGCTAATCTAATTTATTTACAATAATGGATTAATCACGCAGTTAAGTTACATTTGATGTAATTTATAACTAAGTAAAATAAGGTATGGAGACATTCATTGAAAATTACTTGGTTGTAAATTATAACTTAACCAGATTTATACATTACTAACTTATACATTAATGGCACAGTTAAGTTACATTTGATGTAATTTATAACTAAGTAAAATAAGGTATGGAGACATTCATTGAAAATTACTTGGTTGTAAATTATAACTTAACAAGATTCATACATTATTAACTTATAAGAATATAAAAGATATTACTGAATTGGGATCTTCCACTAATTGTTAAAACCCTAGTTAAACTATTGCTCCATGAATTTTGTCTGTAATATATCTTGTTAGACCTCGATCGAATTTAACCAATCAATACTCTCCAAGATTTATCTTAACACTCTGATGTTTGACTAAGAAACACTTAAGCAACCACAAAAGAAACACAGAAGAAGCTAAAAACAACAACCAATGAAAAAAAACAGATTTAAGTGGTTTAGCCTGGAGATGGCTTACATCCACTGAAGAACAGAGCAACAATCTTTATTCAATCACCAGGAACAAGATACAAGATTATAGATGAAGTTACAAGAATCACACACACTGATTTCTTATCTCTTAAGGATATATATACACGCTTAAGAGAGCCTAGAAATCTCCCCCACCAGTCAGCTATCCTCTGTGAACAAAACCCAGATTTTTCCCGCTCTTGTAACAGAACATAACAACCTCCAAGCCACGTGTTTGCTTCACGTTAAATGAAGGCTCCAAAACGGCACTAAGCAAAGTTGTATTGTTAAGTATAAGCATGTGCCGGCCACGTGCTTCACTTACTCACAAATAGATGAACAAACAGCTTTGTCATACGGCTTTGAATGACCTTAACCGACTAGTCATATTCTGTTCCAATCACGAACTGACATGTCGTATGAGTTTCTGGAAACCAGTTTCAGAGCTCACACTTCAACATTCTCCACCTTGAGCTTGAAACCCTTCATGCATCTGTTACTCTTCTCTTCAACTATCTGTCACTTATTTTTGACAGATTCCTGCTAATTCTAAGCAAAGCTTGAACTTAGCAGTTGTCACTAGTTTAGTCAGTATATCTGCAACATTCTTATCTGTATGAATCTTCTGCAGCTTCACGGTTGCTTTTAACACTTCCAGCCTTATGAAATGCAGCTTGATATCGATATGCTTGGTCCTTTCATAGTGTGTTTGATTTTTACTTAAACATATAGCACTTTGGCTATCACAGTTTATCATTATTGACCTCTGATCAACACCAAGCTCTTTAAGTATTCCTTTCAGCCAAATGGCTTCTTTAACTACTTCTGTAGTAGCTGTGTATTTAGCTTCTGTTGAACATGCCACAACACTCTGCAGTTGAGCTTTCCAATTGACAGTACAGTTGTTGAATGTGAAAAGATACCCAGTAAGAGACCTTCTTCTGTCCAAATCCCCAGCATAATCAGAGTCCACATAACCAACAATTTGACTGTCATCTTGTCTCTGTCCTCCATACATTAACCCATATGTTCCTGTCCCATTTAGGTACCTGAGAATCCATTTAACTGCCCTCCAGTGTTCCTCCCCAGGATTTGCCATATACCTGCTTACAACACTCACAACATAGGATAAGTCAGGCCTAGTTAAGACAATAGCATACATCAAGCAACCTACAGCACTTGCATAAGGTACATTCATCATCTCAGATATTTCAGTTTCTGCTTTTAGGCACAACTGATCTGATAATCTGAAATGAGGTGCTAAGGGTGTTTGAACTAGTTTTGAATTTGTCATTCCAAACTTATGAAGTACCCTTCTGATGTATTCTTCCTGACTAAGAAACAAAGTTCCAGCTTTTCTGCTCCTGTGTAACTACATCCCCAAAATTTTCTTTGCTGGACCAAGATCCTTCATGTCAAATTCTCCCTTGAGCTTCTTTTTCAGTTCTTCAATTAAGCTCATGCACACACTGGCAATAAGCATATCATTTACATACAAATCCAGATAAACCATCATCCATGAGTCCTCTTTGAAGTAAACACAGCAATCCAAGTTACACCTCTGATATTTTTGTTTTAACATAAAGATGTCAAATCTGAGGTACCATTGCCTTGGAGACTGTTTGAGTCCATACAGAGACTTCTTCAAGTGACAAACCCAGTCAGCCTTGGATTCTTGAATGAAGCTTTTAAGTTGTGCCATTATAATATGCTCTTATAATTCCCCATGTAAGAATGTTGTTTTTACATCCATTTGTTCTAAATGCATGTTGTTTACAACCACCAGTGACAAGATGATTCTTATAGAGGCATGCCTCACTACAGGTGAAAATACCTCAGTAAAGTCAACGCCCTTCTTTTGAGTGAACCCCTTTGCAACAAGTCTAGCTTTGAATCTCACTGGTTCTACTCTTGAGATGCCCTGCTTGAGTTTATACACCCATTTGCAGCCTATCACCTTTTTCTTGTCTGGTTTTCTCACAAGTGTCCACGTGTCATTTTTATACAGAGAATCCATTTCTTCCTTCATGGCTTTCAACCACTGGTCTGCATTCTTCCCTGAAACAGCTTCCTTATAGGATTTAGGTTCATCATAGTCCAGTTCTTGAGTTGCTGTCAATGCATATGCAATCAGGTCTGCATATGCATACTTCTTGGGTGCCCTTATAACTCTCTTTTTCTATATCCCTAGCCAGCTGAGAGTCATGCAATGTTGTCTGACTTTCTGAAGCTTCATCAGAATCACCTGCATCTCTCTCCTCATCTTCTGACATTTCATATGAAGTTGTATCCTCAGCTTTTCCAGTAAGCTCCACCTTAATCTGATCTTCCAATGATCCAGTGTCCTTGTTTGAATCTTCAAGCTTCTTTGTATAGCTCTTAAGCATTTCTTGTTCATTGAAGACCACATCTCTACTAACTATACACCTGGGTGGTTTTAGATCAGTACACCAGAGCCTATAGCCTTTTACACCTTCTGGATATCCAAGAAAAACACATTTCAGAGCCCTAGGCTCAAGCTTTCCTTGCTTTACATGTGCAAATGCTGGGCAGCCAAATATCTTCAAATCAGAATAGTTTGCAGCTCTGCTTGACCACATTTCTACAGGTGTTTTAAAGTCTATGGCACTGGATGGACTTCTATTTACTAAGTAGCAAGCTGTCATCAAAGTTTCAGCCCATAAAGACTGAGGAAGTTTTGAGTGAATCAGCAGATATCTTACTTTGTCCATGAGAGTTCTATTCATTCTCTCAGCAAGTCCATTTTGCTGTGGAGTATGCCTTACTGTCTTGTGCCTTACAACTCCATTCTGAGCACAAAAATCATCAAACAATTGATTGCAAAATTCTAATCCGTTATCAGTTCTTAGCCTCTTGACTTTTCTACCTGTTTGTGTTTCTACCAGTGCTTTCCACTGCTTAAACTTCTTAAAGACTTCATTTTACCCTTCAAGAGATATACCCAAACCATTCTAGAATATTCATCAATAAAGGATATGAAGTATTTAGCTCCACCTAAAGAAGTTGTTTGTGCTAGTCCCCACAGATCAGAGTGGATGTAATCTAAAGTCCCTTTGGTCTTATGTACTGCATTTTTTAAGCTAGTTCTAGAGGATTTACCTAGGACACATACCTCACAGAACTCAATAGGATCTAACTTATTATCCCCTAAGACTCCCTGCCTTTCTAGGATCTTCATTCCCTTCTCACTCATATGCCCCAATCTTATTTGCCACATTAGTGTTTTGTTTAGATTCTGACTTGTAGAGACACTAACATCCCTTGTAATGGTTGTTCCTTGTAGCACATACAAGGCATTATTTTTTGCCCCCTTCATTATCACCATAGACCCTTTAATTATCCTCATAACACCAGATTCCATTTTAAAGGTACAACCCATTTGATCAAGGATTCCTAGGGATATTAAGTTTTTTTTTAGCTCAAGAACATGCCTAACTTCACTTAATTCCCTAATTACCCCATCAAACATCTTAAGTCTAATGGTTCCGAGACCAACTACTTTGCAAAGTGAGTTGTTTCCCATCATGACTTCTCCACCATTAAAAAGCCTATAACTGGTAAAAAGATTTTTATCAGGGCACATGTGATAAGTGCATCCAGAATCTAATACCCACTTACCATTGGTTTGAGTTCCAGTGGCCAAAAGAACACCAGCTGAGTCATAGCCATCATCATCCTTTTCATCTGACGCAACAGCAACATCTCCATTCCTCTTGGGTCCATCTTTTTCCTTGTTCTTTCTCTCTGGACAGTCTTTCTTGAAATGTCCCTCTTTGTGGCACTAGAAACATTTCAGACTTTTATTATTTGACTTAGATTTGCTACGTTTTTTGTTCTTGTTACTGAAATCATTCTTCTCTGGTCTGCCTCTACTGTTAATCCTTCTCCATGGTTATTGACTGTCTTCCATACAATAATATGTCTACAAAATGTTCATAGGAAGGTGGGAGAGATGATAACAAGATTATTGCCTTGTCTTCATCTTCTAATTTCACATTGATGTCTTCAAGATCAAGAATAATCCTGTTGAAGTTATCAATGTGATTTGCCAGAGAGCTACCCTCCTCCATCTGCAATGTATATATCCTTTTCTTGGTGCACAGTCTCTTGGTTAGAGATTTTTTCGTATATAGGTCTTCTAATTTCTTCCAGAGGCCTACTGCAGTTGTTTGATCCCCCACTTCCCTCAGAACACCATCACTGAGACTCAAGATTAGGGTGCTATGAGCCTTGTCCAATGCATCTTGCATTTCTTCATTACTGAGCTTACTAGGCTTCTTTTCAGATCTTGGATCCCCCAATGTTTCTTCAAGCCCTTGGTGAACCAACAATGCTCTCATCTTGAGCCGCCATAGGTGGAAATCATTTTCTCCAGTAAACTTCTCTACTTGAAACTTAGAAGTTGCCATTTCTTGGGTCAAAGATTAGAGTTGTTGGGCTCTGATACCAATTTGTTAGACCTTGATCGAATTTAACCAATCAAGACTCCCCAAGATTTATCTAAACACTCTGATGTTTGACTAAGAAACACTTAAGCAACCACAAAAGAAACACAGAAGAAGCTAAAAACAGCAACCAATGAAAAAAAACAGATTTAAGTGGTTTAGCCTGGAGATGGCTTACATCCAGATGGCTTACATCCACTGAAGAATAGAGCAACAATCTTTATTCAATCACCAGGAACAAGATACAAGATTATAGATGAAGTTACAAGAATCACACACACTGATTTCTTATCTCTTAAGGATATATATACACGCTTAAGAGAGCCTAGAAATCTCCCCCACCAGTCAGCTATCCTCTGTGAACAAAACCCAGATTTTTCCCGCTCTTGTAACATAACATAACAACCTCTAAGCCACGTGTTTGCTTCGCGTTAAATGAAGGCTCCAAAATGGCACTCAGCAAAGTTGTATCGTTAAGTGTAAGCATGTGCTGGCCACATGCTTCACTTACTCACAAATAGATGAACAAACAGCTTTGTCATACGGCTTTGAATGACCTTAACCGACCAGTCATATTCTGTTCCAATCACGAACTGACATGTCGTATGAGTTTCTGGAAACTAGTTTCAGAGCTCACACTTCAACATAGAGGTGGGCATGGGTTGGTTTGGGTTAGATTTTAAGTCAACCCAAACCAAACTATAAAAATTTGAATCCAACCCAAATATTTTTAACCTAACCCAAACCAAACCATTTGGGTTTGGTTTGAATTTTATTATCAAAATAATTTTTATTTTAATAAAATTTAATTATATCAAAATTATAATAATTATTAATTTTTATTAATTATTAAATTGATATTAAAATATAAAAAAAATATAGTGGATAAAAATTATAAATTTTACAATAACTTAATCCTTAAATTGAAGAATACTAGAAAATCAAAATAAAGTTTAATCACAAAAATTATTATTTCTCAATAAATAAGAACATACACTTTAATAATAAACTTTCACAAATATGATATTAACAATCTAATAATAAAATTTGCCACTTGTTATTTATTTAATTATGCAATATTTATTTTTATTTATCGTTTTGGTAGTTTTACGTTATGTTGTCTACTTATATGCTTAATTTTATTTACATTATGATATTATATAGTGTGTATGCTTTATGTTCTAATTTCATTATATGGTAAGCAAAGTTTTGTACAGGGCCTAATATGGGCATTACATTTAATTATTGACCAAAAATTAGCCGCCATCTAGCATATCGGACCCAGTCCAAGCCGAGTTATTATTAATCACTAGTAGAGTCTCCTGCTCTTTCTATGATGATCCTTCCATGTGGGAGGAATTATTTTTGTAAATAAGAAAAAAAATTTATGTTATTTACAATAATATTTATTTAATTTAAATTTATTTTTACATGTTATTTTCATTTTCTAACTGTTGACAATTAATCACGCCGTAAAAAATTTAATGGTGGCCTTTCACTTATTTGTGTTCATTTATTTTGTTTTCATCTATTTCATTTGAAAAATTTGAGTTTTGGGGTTTTGTCAATGACCCATGGGTAAACCATACCCAACCCATAATGAAATGGTTTTCTATATAAAACTCACATCTAACCCATTTTCATGATTTACCCAACCCAAACCATTTAATTTGGTTTGGGTTTGGGTAAACCCATGGGTTGTGGGTTTATGCCCACCCCTACTTCAACATATCTATTATAGACAAGGGAGGTTTTTTAATATTTTTAAACTAGAGCAATCTCTCTATAATTGAGCCAAACATCAAGGGAACTAGGGAAGCAAGGACGGAGCTTGAACAATCTATCTATAATTCTTTAGTCTTTAACACTTATAAACGGTAACCTTTTTTTATCCTAGATAATTATTAAGAATAATGATCCTAAATGAAAGATCGTGCAAGAACTATTTTTGATAATCATGTTTAAGGTAATTAGCATTGCAAGTATGATGATTGTGGTGGAACTTCTTAACATGAAACAACAACCGATGAGTGACCATTAAAAATAAAAATTCACGTTTACACAAACAGAGCTAGACCAAATTGTAATTGAGAAAATTAAGCACAACATCTCACGTTTTTGGAAGCATCAAGTCCCATATTATATATGGGACTGTCCACCAAAGGTTTGATACGTACATCAACTGTCAGCAAGATCAATCTCTTCTCTCCTTCCGCTTGCATGTCAAAGTTCAAAATCATCATAACCCAATCTGCCTTATGTTCAATTGCGCTTGCGCGTCTGTTAGAGTTTGACTTGTATAGTAAATGACATGCACATGTTATCATTCTATTGTCCCAAAACTGCTCTAATAGCATACTAGCATCACACATAAACTCAAAAGGTAGATCCCAATCTAGTGCAATAATAATCGGAGCTGAAACTAGCATCTCTTTCAAAGTATTAAAAGCCAGCAAACACTCAATTGGAGTGGATGACCAACGCAGCAATTGAAAAAAAATGGTGATGTTCCTGCCATTGAAGTGTTTGTTTTCCTTAAGTTGTACTGTGTCGCAGCATCCAAATTTTTTATGCTATTATTTTTTCCGTCGTCTGAGAGAGAAAGTGCCCGATTTTGAGGACTTTCATTTTACCATTCTTTGTTAGGCTGGTCGTTTTAGTAAAGATAAAATGAATAATTAATTGTGCTTTGCGAAGAAAGGTTTGTTGTGTACCTTAATGGAGTTGTTATCATTTCAAATTGAAGTTTTCTTTATAGTTCTACTTGTTTCTAGCTACCTTTCATGGATGGTTGATTGGTTCTCCATCAGTTTTGGATATACGTTTCTGTTGCTCGTGGTTAAAGCTAGCCAAAGATGACACAAAATTAGTAAGGTTAAAACTAGTATTGGGGTGTAATGATTTTTAAATTACAATGGAAAAAAAAAATTGTAACAGTAAAAGAAAAGATTTTGTTAAAATTATATATTAATTTATTAATTTCAAATTACAACGAAGAAAGTGTTTAGTAAACACTGTAGTGTAATAATTTTTAAACTATGCGTGTCCAACCACAATCGATTACAGTTGTTTGATTAGAGCCATCAACTTTCTGAAAGAGAATGCACAAATATTTTACTTTGAGGTCTCATAGCGAACAATTCAATGGAAACACACCTAGCATGAAAGAGTAATCAGACCGTATGAACTTGTATATTTATTTCCTAGAATCATGCTAACCGTATGAACTGCATTCCAGCGAAATCATTGTACCTATTCAAACTGCATTGGATAGGCGCCTGAGCAAGAGTTGCGCGTAGGGAGAAATGAAGGCTGTTAACTGCTAAATAGGCGGCAATACCAGCAGCATAACCAGCAAAAGCAAAGCCACTTACCTGCATAAAGGAGAATGGCTCTGATAGTAAATAGAAAATGGAATTTTGAGCCAAGAAGATAGCATAAAGCTTCAGCAATTACCTTCCGGAAATACCAAAAGAAGTCCACCTTTTCCATTCCCATAAATGTAACTCCAGCAGCAGAGCCAATAATAAGCATGGACCCACCGGTACTAGCACAATATGCTATCAGCTGCCAGAACTCAGAATCCTGTGGGAGAGAGGTGAGATCATACATCCCGATTGTTGCTGCAACTAGTGGAACGTTGTCTATTACTGCTGATACGACACCGATTGCACTAGCAATCAGGTCAATATTTGGAATATGAGCATCAAGATAATTTCCAATTTTCCGCATAAGACCTGCTGCCTCCAGGCTGGAGAATAAGAATTCAGAATTTCAAATTAGGGGTCTTCTAATGGCACACGTAATCTTCTGTCCTGTGTCTAAAGGGAAACAGAAAACCAATTAGGATTTGTTTCTGTACCTGCTCACGGACAAAAGGATCCCAAGAAAGAAAAGGGGCACTTGCATGTTGATCCGTGATAAAGCCTGTGGTACCTTCAACTTCTGCCTTTCCGATTCACCGTAATGAATAGCATCTGTCAGGATCCAAAGAACTCCAAGTCCAAGCAGAATACCCATATAAGGAGGCAAACCAGTAAGTGCCTTGAACACTGGAACAAAAATCAGTGCCCCAGTACCCACAGTGGAAACGAGCTGTCCTCTAGGTGCCATTTGTTCAGATGCCAAAACATTGGAAGACTCCTGTCCTTTCCTATTAACTTCACTGAATTGAAGAAGAGAAACTCAAATCATTTAATCGTGTGAGATGATTTTAACCAAATCTTTCCAAAATTCAAATTCCGTGGCTTTGGTTTAACAAATCAAGAAGAGTACCTAGTCAGGGACAAAAGAGCCAGTGGAACAGCTAGAGAAACAGCCGAAGGTATAAACAAACTCTGCGAGCACAGAAAACATTTATGTGCGTGAAACAAAATTGTATCCAAGGAGACAAAAAGATTATCTAATGTCCATGTCATGTGAGACAGTCGAAGCATGCCCAGATGAGTATATTTCAAGGGCATTAAGATGTTGTGTGGATAGTGTTAAACTCTTGGACAAGCCTCATGCATGACGTGATGTTTACTGTGATTCATCTTCACATTATAATTATCAAGCTGATTTTCCAAATCTGTGAGCACTTGATCTCAACCTACTTCGAAGTTAACATCTGAAGAAATGTAAGATCTATCATTCTCTTTAGCAACAGAGTTAACTAAAACTTTGCAATTGAACTTAACCATCCAAACTTTCAGCTACATAGTTCAACTTGGAAGAGTTCATTGTAGGATTCTGTGCAGTACTTCACAGACTTGTCCAGGGAGGGTCAGTGAGAGAGACAGAGTAACAGGAAAGTATACATCGAGGCATTTAAGGAATGTGTTGTTCTGTTAGAGGGAGCAAAGGTTGCAATTTATAATGTCCCAATCGTACTTATTAAACTAGCAGTGCGCAATTTGAAAACTAGAAAAAGTCTGTCCATTTCTCGTTTCCCCAGAACTTCAGAAGTTCATTTTATCTACTTTCTAGTAATTTTTTAATATCTATCAAGAAAATGAAGATATTAATCGCAGACAATACCATTACTATCATGCATAAGAAGCAGATGATTGGGCTAGAAAATGAAGAGAAAAGACCTTCATTGTTGGCAATGTAGATATCTGACCATGTATCCATAACATGGTAGTGGTAACATCCCCAATTGGACTCCATACACCACCGGCATTTGCTGCTATTACAACAACAGCTCCAAGAAGCCTACAGAAAAAATCCAAATATGTCAGTGCAGCGTCAATGAGCCAAGCGATAGTTCATTTCTTCTTGAAGAACAAAGCGCTTAAGAGAACTAACAAAAAGTTGACTTAACAGATTCCATTAGAAGGCAGCAACAAAAAGCCAGAAGCAATTTACAGGAAAAAGTGAACATTTTAAAGGCATGTAAGTCGATATATGATGACTACAAGGAATGAAGGCGTCTTAGGAAACATAAAAACGTCCCTATTATTAGACTCGGACAACCAAACATTTGGCAATATCTTATTAAAAATAGAATAGGAAATTATGAATATCAAGACATCATAAAGACTAGCATCAGGAGCAGGAAGTACTCAAGAATACCTTTAGCATGTCAGAAAAGAATGTACAAGAGCCAGCACTTACTTGCGGTATTCTGAGGGAGGCACTAGTTTCCTCACCAAAGAAACCATGACAATGGTAGCTGTCAGGTTGTCAAGGATTGAACTAAGGAAAAAGCTCACAAAGCCAACCTGCAATTTTCAGAATAAAAGGTCAAATGCCGTTACTCGTCAGGCAAGATTTGAGAAGCATACAGCAGAAAGGGTAGCTAAACTGCTAAGATGCAAGCATTTCCCAAGATGCCGGATCTCCCAGCCTGTTATGGTTACAGTGCACTGAAAGAAAGGTTTCACAGAAGCAATATGGAATTTTTGTCTAGTTGCTACCAAAACATCGTGAACAGAGCATTTGCAAATCTGGCCATGCAGCAGAAAGAGCACCCACCACCCAAAGCAGACTACGAGGCTTTCGAGTAGTTATATTGTCGGTAACCAGCTTAAATCCTTGATGAGCATCCACTATCTCTACGATGGTCATCGCACCAAGCAAGAAAAAAACTATTTCACTGACTTCTGCAGATGCACGAGACAACTCTGACACAGCGATTTCAGTCGAAGGAGCCTACCCAAGAAAATCGAATAAGTTAAACTCCAGATAACAAAACCAGAGAAACAGGAATACATATTTAGGAGGAAAAAGAAAACCCTCAAAATAAATAGCTTACACTGGTCTTATTAATAGTACTTAATTATAATGTTCAAGCAATAATGAATGTTGAAAATCAAGTAAAAGGAAACATTGCCAGCATCATCAGAAGATGGTAATAAAATTTATTTGAAGCAACAGCTCCTTGGATCTTCTTCAAATTTTGTTACTCCACGAACAACATGCAGTCATTAATAAACCTATTAAGCTAAAATCTATAATAGAATGCCATTAAAGCCATTAAAATAAGAAAATAATTGTAAAAGAAAATCTACAGGCAACGTAGGTTCTCAATCTATGATACAATATCGACAGAATGAAAAGCAAAAGCTGAATACATGCTAAACCTCTATAAATATTGTTAGTGAATAAAATTAGTGAGGTTATTGTTGAAATGGATAATATCAATTAGAAATATATATAAATGTTGTTGGTTGACACCTGCATTGGTTGAAGCTCCTGTTATATTCACTATGAAATGCTAAAGGGACACCGGGAAGAAAGGGAACATGGAAGCGTCAAGAAAGCGGAGCGAGAAAGAAGGAAGCAGAGCAATAAAGAAGTCAAGCAAGAAGCCATAAAAGTCAAGCACCCAAGAAGACATAAAGAAACCGAAGATCATAAGCTGAAGAAAAGCTGAAACTGAGAGGACTAGCAGCAGCAAAAACAAAGAACAGCAGCTTATTTGTTTCCAACAACAATTGGTGCTTTCATTGATCGGCGATTCTAACAAACTCAAAGCGCAATTCTCAGAGCTTACACAATATTTAGCTTTCAAACTACAAGAATTCATAAGGCGGAACCATCGCAAGAACCAACAATCCCGGGGAACACGGGACGGAAATTCTTCAGGAAGGAACTTGGGTTGATTCGTTCTTAGCACCTCAAGAACAATTATCACTACAAAATCAGAGTTTGATCCAGATTGAAGCTTCATTAAAACAACATCCTACGGAAACTCTGGAACAACAAATGAAAGAGATCGGGCACAGTTGAATCAATTAAACAAAGAAGAGCCCGCGACATACAAATGAAAAATCAGTGAGCCATCCGTTGGAGTTGACGAATGGAAAACATATAGAATTAACTCAGGAAAATCCCCATAAGAACTTGAAAAGGAGAATTCGAAATCGCCAAAACGAATCTCCAATTTCAACTTCAACAACTGAAAGTGACGAGACATCATCATCCAGTTCCAAGACACCACGGAATAACAAACTACATTCCAAGTATTCTGAGAAATTAATAGAGCAAAAGATGAAAAAAGTAAAGCGCATCATCAATTCAAAAATGTTACGCCTTGAAGATGAGATATTGCTGGCCGCAAATTCCCCTCTCAGCAAAAAAGTTATGGAAATTCAACTTCCAAAAAAATTCGTTACGCCAAGATTCAGGTTTTATAATGGAATGTCAGATCCAATCAACCACGTCAGACATAATAAGCAGACAATGGCTTTGTATGAGCATGACGATGCTTTGAATGCGCCGTATCTTCCCCTCCAATCTTGATGGTCCAGCATTAAATTGGTATCACAGCTTACCTTCAAATTCCATACACTAATTTACAGAGATATGTTCAGCATTTATAGTGCAATATTCAACTTATCGAGACATGAAGAAAGGATCAGATTATTTGTTTACAGTGCAAATGGGACATGCAGAAACATTGAAAGATTATATCCGAAGGTTTAGATTAGAATCTGCCAAGGTTGAAAACTGTATGACCAGCTTGCAATAATGGATTTTAAGCGAGGACTTCCATCAAATCACCCGCTTTTTAAATATCTAGTAAAAAAATAAACCAAGTTGTATGTAGGATCTGGTAATCCGGCACAGAAGTATGCAACTCTAGAAGAAGGAAAGAAGGGTCTTGCATCAAAATTCAACAAAACCAACAATCAAGAGCAAAGGTTTCCTGAAAACGAAATAAAAGTTGAACCATGGTTAAAAAGATCAACACCAATGGCCAAAAACCAAAATAGAGATACCACCAAATATTGTGCCTTCCATAAAGATTGTGGGCATTATGCAAAAGATTTTAAAGCTTTGAAGAAATTGAAGAATTAATTTCCAAGGACCAGTTGAAAGAGTTTCTAAAAGTCGAAGATAAGCAGCACCAAAACCAAAATAATTTCTTGAAGAAAGATCAAATTGAAAATTCGACATCGGAACCAGAGCAAATAGTTAATACTGTTACAGCTTCCTTACCTCTGGAAATGCACATGAGCAAAGATAGGAAGCTATATTGCAAAAAAAGAGTAATTGAAACTCCTGAAGAACTCTCAAAGAAATGCGTCAACATGGGTGTTTGGGGGGAAAATAGGAAAGATAGCAGAACGCCACGTGTCAACGAATGGAATAACTTCAGTGCAATCTGAGGTACCTGACATGATTAGAGGTACCCCGCATGATTAGAGGTACCCGGCATGATTAGAGGTACTCGACCTAATTAGAGGTACCCCACATGATTAGAGGTTGCCAGCACGATTAGAGGTACCTGGCCTGATTAGAGGTACCCCGCACAATCTGAGGTACCCGGCATGATTCAAGGCACCATGCGCAAATAGAAGTATCCCGCACAATTAGAGGTACCCCGCACAATCTGAGGTACCTGGCACGATTCAAGGTACCCTACGCAAATAGAGGTACCCCGCACAATTATAGATACCCCCCATAAATTGAGGTACCCCGCGTAAATGGAGGTACCCGGCAGATCGAATGCAAGAGAATCCTCCGAAAATATCCGCCATGAGAAACGACTCTACCTCTTAAAAGATATTATTCGATTTTTTCAAAATTAGAAATAAAAAATGTCGTGCTAAAAGGGGGGGCAGCCGCCTGTCACCTCTGCTAAAAGTAAAGGACATTGTCCCAAGGACAGTGGTCTTCAGCCGCCTACCCGACAGCTACTGCAGAGGTACCCTGGATCACTCTCCAGCGCGCGCCAGGTTTCCAAAAGATGAGATACACCGCAAACATGCACATAACGGCCCAAAAATCATAAAAAGGAAAAAGGACGTTAGCCAAAAAGAGTACGCCACGTGACGGCTAAGGTACTCCATATATAAAAGCGCCTAGGTTTCATTATCGAGGAGGTCTCTCACTTACCATTAACACTCACACTCCAAAAAATAGGTTTTCTTCAACCTTAAACCCTAATTTACAGAGGGCTAGCCAGCTCTCTTTGCCATAAAAGCTTGAGTTTGCTAACTTGAGCGTCAAAGTGTGAACGCCGAGGTACTCCGGCTTCACCTCTAACCTCTATTTCATTGTTTTGCAAGCGTGAAGCTCATTTTGAAGGACGCCTCTCTTGATTTTGACTTTTCACCATTGTTACCACTCCATCTCCCCTTCTCACCTCCCCCAAATTTTAAATACACCGCACCGCACACAACAAACCAGTGAGGTACCCCATCTCCCCCAAAAATACAAATTTATTATTCTAGATAGGTTTGGCTTTTCCTACCCCAAAATCTGTTGAAAATAATTGGCGCCGTCTGTGGGGAGGCGCACAAAAAGCCTCTACAACGGTTACCAAACTAGTTGTTGTGTGTACTTCAATACATGGCACCCGACGTACCTCCCGAAGGTTTAATGGTGGATCCTACAAGGGTGGGAGATGACAGCAGTGGGGAAGGTAGTGATCCCGCAAGAAGGGTAGCTCGCCTCAGCAAGGGCAAGGGTATCAAGCAATCGACGGGTATTCGCCAAGATGAGGAACCTATCTCTCATAAGCGTTTTGAGGATCTTGCCCATGCACTACTTAGGGCGGTTGGATCTCGAGCACCCAAAAGTTCACTTCCACCGGTGACACTAGATGCTCCCCCATCTCAAACGGACCAACAAGCTATGGTCAGAAAAGAGGTACCCGAGGCCAGCAAGCCAAAATATGGGCCATCAGGTACCCATTCTAAGTTTTAAACCGTGGGCTCCCGAGACGAGCGTTCCACCGCCTCTTGCAATTCTCGGAGCAGCCAGGGTCTAAGGCGTGCAAAACGTGCCCACGAGGATCTCCGTGAAAAGTTAAACGTCAAAAGGGCTTCTCAAATGGCAGCAACATCATCAGGTACCCTGAGGGTACCCCTCGCACTTGTGGAAAAAATAGAGAACCTGAAAGCCCAAGTGAAGCTCCTCTCCGAGAAGCAAAACACCACAGCTGCTCCAACACCAATGACCTACCAATCGCCATTTACTATAGAAATTCGGACGGCAGCTCTTCCCGAAACGTTCACTATGCCTCAGGTACCCCAATACTCGGGTATCACTAATCCCTCAGAGCATGCTAAGCTATACCGCGACCAAATACTTATCAAGGGTGTAGATGACGCCATGTGTAGAATGTTTACACACACACTCATGGGCCCCGCGAAGTCATGGTTTCGCTCTTTGAAAGTGGGTAGCATATCTTTCCTACACCAATTGTTATCCGAATTCACTAAAGAGGTTTCCTATACTTCCACTCAAGATAGGGCAGCCTCCAAACTTGCCTTTATTAAGCAAGGGGAAGCTGAGCCTTTGGCGGAGTATGTGAGTCGTTTCCACCAAGAGGTGCTACAAACCAGAGAATTTGGAAACCAATACACATTGACCCATTTTGAGAAAAATTTACGGTTGGGCAAGTTATGGCGTTCTTTTCAAAAGAAGCGCCCACTTTCATATGGGGAAGCCCGTTCCCAGGCGTTGCAGCAGGTGGAGATAGACGAGAAATTCCAATTGAAGCGCTAAGAAGATAAGGCCGATGTTACAAAGAACAAGGAGAAGTCCAAGAGGATGGAAGCCCTAATACCAAGGGTACCTCGATTGCAGAGCCCTCCATGGGTTGCTCCGTAGGGACGAGTGTTTAACACTCAGGGTATCTCACGGGTACCTCAACCTCTAAGATCGCCGCCACCAAAGCAGCAAGAGCCACCACCGAGGCATTGGTGGTGGGGTACCCCATAACTGGTTACTCTAGAGTTATGCGGGGATACCCCACGGGGACCAGATTAAGCCCAAATGTGAATTGGAGGCACTTTTGGATCCTCGAATACCCAAAGATGAAAAATGGGGTACCCCGGTTGAAGACCCAATTTCAGTCTCGATTTGCGCCATCGATCTAATAAAGACCATCAAAATAGGCTCCAACCTTTTAGAAGAACAACAAAGAAAAGTCATACTACTAGTAAAGTAATAACACTCTACCCCCTTCTGCTTATTTTGTTTGTTTTCTTTAATGCTTGTATGTTTGAAATATATGCTTGGCTATGTGGGGTATCCAGAGTGTACCCCAAACTGGTCAATTTCCTAAGCCTTTAATGACAATAACAAGTGATCCCGAGATTCCCCATATTCTCCTTAGGATAACAAAATAATGTCATATAATGATCTATATCGCCACTCTTTGTGAATGCATTTTCTTTACAAAGTTTGATGTGTGCTCTTTTATTTGCCTCTCGATTTTTTGATATGGATGAGTAGCTTGAAATGCTATAATAATCTACTCAACAGTAGACCCAGCAAAAGGGCACGCTAGTAGCCGCCTTTATCATTATTTGTTCGCCATGTTTGATTCCATACGAATGGTGGATCATGATTTTTCGACCATCTCGCATAAGGGTAGGCGAGCAGCCACCTTTATCTCAATTTATATTGTTTATTTGATTCCATGCGAATGGTGAATCATGAGGTTTTCAACCATCTCGCATAAGGGTAGGCGAGTAGCTACCTTTATCTCAATCTATGTTGTCTATTTGATTCCATGCGAATGGCAGATCATGAGATTTTCGACCATTTTGTATAAGGGTAGGCGAGCAGCCACCTTTATTACTATTTGTCTTGCATATTTGATTTAGAGTGAATGGTGGATCATGAGGTTTTCCATCATCTCTCAAAAGGAATCGCAACAAGTTTTGTGAAGATTTACGGCAAGCATTTCTATGAAAATTGCCATACGCTGATTAAAGGTACCCCACGCCAGAAAGATATTCCTCAGATACACCAGGAGGAACCCTAAGAAAGCTTAAGATAAGCGACAAGCATATCTGGAGGAAACGTCATATATTTCATGAAATTGGGTTATTCCGCCATGAAGTAACAGATAGCTCAAAGGATATCCAAGCATTAGGGTACCCCATACACATTGTCAGTAATGCCGAACAAGGTTACACAACAGGATGGTTATCTTCAGCTTCATCCCTTAGGATGAGGGGATCAACAAAAGTGCTAAAAGTAGCAAAAACACAAGGGTCAGTGTCAGGAGTACCTTATAGATACCTCATCTGAGGTACCTCAGCTGATCTCAATGGGCTTTTAAACCAAGATGTGTTGGGAGCCCCGATATCGTCAATCGCCTTCAAGATAGCCGGTTCATCTACCATCTTCTCCACTCTTGGCACCACCAACCCCAGATCAACACTCCATTCCTCGATCATGATACGCTTAAAAATATTGTCGACTATGTTTTTCTATCGATGGTACCTCTGAAGTTGCAAGGAAGGAAGCCCTGTGATTTTATTTTTGTCTTCGAAGAACATGAAGGAAAGGTACCCTTAAATAAGGTGGATCCAAGATAATCAAATAATTGCTTTTTAAATGCCCAAAGAATGCATTGAAGCCTTCACTAGAGCGATTTATACATTGTAGTCACTAGAAAACAAACTATGGATAATGGTGGGGTACCCTAATGGTACCCCCTACCCGTATTTGGTGTTCTTCCCCAGAAATAGATGAAAAAATTTTGATCAATTAACTCTGTCCTTTCCAACATGTCCAAAATGGTAGCCATTTCCGAGGAAAGGGAGCCCATATTCCCTTTTTGGGTTCTTAGGGTACCCCTAGAGGCGTCTTCTATTCAGTTACCCATCGAGCTAAATATCATATCGCCACGTGTCACTCCTACTTTTTATGTAAGTTTCTTTTGCCTCCAAAACTTCTCGCCAAAAGAAACTATGGAGATGTTGTTTGGGGGAAAAATAAGAAAGATAGCAGAGCGCCACGTGTGAACGAATGGAATAACTTCAGTGCAATCCGAGGTACCCGACATGATTAGAGTTACCCCGCACGATTAGAGGTAACCCACACAATCTGAGATACCCCGCATAATCTGATGTACCCCGCACAATCTGAGATACCCGGCATGATTCAAGGCACCCTGAGCAAATAGAAGTGCCCCGCATAATCTGAGGTACCCCGCACAATCTAAGGTAACCAGCCTGATTAGAGGTACCCCGCATGATTAGAGGTACCTGGCGTGATTAGAGGTACCCAGCCTGATTAGAGGTGCCCCGCATGATTAGAGGTTGCCAGCACGATTAGAGGTACCTGGCCTGATTAGAGGTACCCCGCATGACTCAAGGTACCTTGCGCAAATAGAATACCCTGCACAATCTAAGGTACGTCGCATAATCTGAGGTACCCCGCACAATTTGAGGTACCCGGCATGATTCAAGGTACCCTGCGCAAAT
Organism: Citrus sinensis; assembly: GCF_022201045.2. Taxonomy (NCBI): domain Eukaryota; kingdom Viridiplantae; phylum Streptophyta; class Magnoliopsida; order Sapindales; family Rutaceae; genus Citrus; species Citrus sinensis. The sequence goes on along the minus strand of NC_068563.1, from coordinate 8,503,222 downwards.
AGAGATACCCCGCACAATCTAAGGTACCCGGCATGATTCAAGGTACCATGCGCAAATAGAAGTATCCCGCACAATTAGAGGTACCCCGCACAATCTGAGATACCTGGCATGATTCAAGGTACCCTGCACAAATAGAGGTACCCCGCAAAATTAGAGATATCCCCCATAAATTGAGGTACCCCGCGTAACTAGAGGTACCTGGCAGATCGAATGTAAGAGAATCCTCTGAAAATATCTGCCATGAGAAACGTCTCTACCTCTTAAAAGATATTATTCGATTTTTTCAAAATTAGAAATAAAAAATGTCGTGCTAAAAGGGGGGGCAGCCGCCTGTCACCTCTGCTAAAAGTAAAGGACATTGTCCCAAGGACAGTAGTCTTCAGCCGCCTACCCGACAGCTACTGCAGAGGTACCTTGGATCACTCTCCAGCGCGCGCCAGGTTTCCAAAAGATGAGATACGCCGCAAACATGCACATAACGGCCCAAAAATCATAAAAAGGAAAAAGGACGTTAGCCAAAAAGAGTACGCCACGTGGCGGCTGAGGTACTCCATATATAAAGGCGCCTAGGTTTCATTATCGAGGAGGTCTCTCACTTATCATTAACACTCACACTCCAAAAAATAGGTTTTCTTCAACCTTAAACCCTAATTTACAGAGGGCTAGCCAGCTCTCTTTGCCATAAAAGCTTGAGTTTGCTAACTTGAGCGTCAAAGTGTGAACGCCGAGGTACTCCGGCTTCACCTCTAACCTCTATTTCATTGTTTTGCAAGCGTGAAGCTCATTTTGAAGGACGCCTCTCTTGATTTTGACTTTTCACCATTGTTACCACTCCATCTCCCCTTCTCACCTCCCCCAAATTTTAAATACACCACACCATACACAACAAACCAGTGAGGTACCCCATCTCCCCCAAAAATACAAATTTATTATTCTAGATAGGTTTGGCTTTTCCTACCCCAAAATCTGTTGAAAACAATAGGCATACAGTCAGAAGTTAGTTTCTTGCCACAAGACCTTAAACTAATTCAGTCCCCACATGATGATGCATTGGTGATTTCAATCAAAATTGGAAATTGTCTGATAAGAAGGATTTTGATTGATAACAGAAGTTTGGTCAACGTACTTTATGACACAACTGCAGAAAAATGCACTTAAAGCGAGATAAAATCAAACCATTTGAACAACCATTGGTAGGTTTCAGTGGAATGGTTGCATATACAGATGGTGTTGTCACACTTCCAGTCATTGCTGTACCATACAGTTGTTGGGAAAATATGCTCTTTAAAAGTATATGTGTTTATTTAATTGTAATAAATAATTTTTTTGATTAATAAAATAAATGAAGCATTTTATTCAAGTATCTTAATTGCATTAATATTTTGAGTAAAGTCCATTTACTCATATTATATGTATTTATGTGATCACTATGTGGATTTACAGCAAACATAAATACAAGTTATCTTATGATTAAATAAATTTAGTTCACATTTAATAAATAAAGTTGGGCACTTTATTTAGTTATAGACTGTAATAAATTCATTAAATGATTTGTTTTAATCATGTATAAATTTATTGATGTAGTACGACTACATTGAATATGATCTAATATGATTTAATTAACTTTGTAATAACTTTCAGACTTATTAAATCTCATAGGCATTAATTTTACTGTAATCTTAATCTTTAGTTAGTTATAATTTCAAAATTGTAATTGTTATTCCATTTGAGTTATCAATGGGCATGACACACACTTATAGTTAAGATTACCCGGTATCTTGGTGGGATCAATTATGACTATTGAAGTTATAGATTAACAATATAGAATTTGTACAACACATCTCTTGATGGGTTTTCGGCACTTGATCATAAAATTCTCTGGTCAGAATGTGTCAATATATTTAGTATGTTGAAAATGATTATTAGAGAAAACCAGTAAGTAGCAAGGAACAAGGTGTAATTAACTTGATTGGACAATTGAGATATCGATTTAATTAACGATGTAATACAAATGATTATAAAGTAAAGAAATCAATGTGGTATGGATCGAAGTATTATTCGAGAACACTATCCTAGGTAACATACAATTATGGAAGTAAGTTCCAATCTTTTAGTGGAGTATATTTGAAATTAAATAAGTGGGCTAGTTTAATTATAGGCTTAATTATTATAGCCACTATTGTATGTACCCATATGATCTCCGGGTTAGGTCATTTAATTGATTGTGCCGCTATTTGATTAATAAGCAAGATAACTAGCTATTTGAGTTAAAAGCTTAATATATTATTTAGTGGGAGGCTATATGTAATATACTTGTGTGTAAGGGACCTTATGTTATTTTACAAGGTGGGCCCCTATAACAAAGAACAAGTAACGCCACTTTTGGTTTATTTTTTTAATTTAAATCAAATTTGATTTAATAGAATTAAAAAATATATAAATGTGGAGTCTAGGGTTTCCACCAAATAGAGATATAAAAGGGTTTGTTTTCTTTAAAAGGAAAGGAGAGCCACAATATACAGATCAGAGAAAAAGAATATTTTCTCTCTAATTTTGAGAGGAATATTTTTCTCTTGCTAGTTGCTTTTAGTGGTGATAAAGGCGCCCACACGTCAAGTGCAGATCAAACTTGAGTCATAACCTGGAAGATCATTGGTGATGGATCGTGATCTAACAAGATTGGTGGTAACAGATCGTGATCAAACAGGAGTGGTGGTGACGGATCGTGATCTAAGAGCCTAGATTACTTCAGCGAAAAAGCAAATTCAGATTGTCAAGGTATGAATTTTTAGATCACGGATTCTTATGTATTGTGTGAGATTGGTCCTAAAAGTTTTTTTTTAAAAAAAAATACTAATTTTTAACCAACAACAGTTTGTTAACCAACTTTCTTGTCATGAAAGTGACTTCACCGTATAATACAATAGTAGGAAGACAATGGATATATAGAATGAAAGTTGTACCATCAACTTATCATCAAGTTTTACACTATCCGAAGATTTACGGGACGAGGAAAATTAGAGGAGATCAAGTGACAGCTTAGACATGTGCGATACTAGCATTAAGAGAAACTAAGAAAAAGGATTCAGATTTTGAAAACCAGGCCTAACAAGATGCTAATAGAAATTATAGTCAAACGGCATGGGTCGACAAAATAGAGAATTGGAATCAACAAGAAGCCCAGCCATAGAAGATGTAAGTATTGTTCTTATAAATCCAAACAACCAAGAACACGTTCAAATTGGCTCACTCTTACAATCAAATAAAAAAGATCAATTCTTGAATCTTCTACAAATGAATCGTGATGTTTTTGCATTGAAACACGAAGATATGACTGGAGTGTGATCTGAAGTAACTTGTGATCATTTGAACATTGACCCAAGTATGAAGCCTGTTAAACAAAAGAAAAGAAATTTCGCTCTAGAACGCGTTCAAGTCATATAATTAGAAATGGTTAAACTTAATTTTTTTTCAAAGAATTGCATTATGCAGAGTGATTGTCAAATGTTGTGTTAGTGAAAAAGAAGAATGGAAAGTGGAGAATTTGTATTGATTTCATCAGCTTGAACAAAGCTTGTCCAAAGAATAGTTGTTTGGGGAATAGAATAAGGTGACCAAGATAATGTGTTTGCTCATACATTATCATGCTCTCTTCTAAGTAAAAAGTGAGTAAAAAGTTGATAGGTTACCAGGAGATTATTTGGTCACCTCGAGCACATAATCTCGACCAGAATGCTATTTGGTGATCTCAAGCACATTACCTATACTAGGAGAGTTCATCACCTCCACCAGAAAAGTATTTGGTGACCTTGAGCAGATCACCTGGACCAGGAGGTTACCAAGAAGCACAACTCAGTCATTCATAAATCTCACTTATTTTTCTTTGAAATATAAGGGACCATACTCTTAGTGGGCTTAAAATTAGTAGTCTTTTTTAGAATTTTAGGGGAGAGGATAAAAACCGCTATAATTTCCTATAAAAACCCTTGGAAAGGGAGGGAAAGGGAGATTCTTTTTCTCTCTCTCTAGGCAATTAAATCCATTAGATCTTTTTCTCTCTCTACCACTAGAAATTTTCTCCTTTTCTCATCATTTCCTTTTATTTAAAATTGATTATTTTCCATTCTTTTCCCATAAATTTACTTAAATCTTTTTGTTTAAAGCATTCATAATTAAGCCACATGAATTATGATACGAGTTTTTTTCATGTAAACCCAAATCCCTGACTTAAGCGTCAGAGGGTTTTCACCAAAAAAACTTTCAACACCCCCTGATTGTTCTTTGTGCTCGTAGGCTCAGGGGTTATCTGCTCATTAGTTATCTGCTCATAGAATGTCTGCTCACGGTGCTCACTAATCAGCAGCTCATCAATTATCGGCTCATGGATTATCTACTAATGGTCAAAGGATTTTCTTGGAGTTTAACAAGCTGCTTCCCCCAACAAATAAATTTAATACTGACGCAAAGGTCTGGTATCAAGCCGCTAACATGACTAGATTTCGGCATCAACAATAGTTTTCCTCTTCAAAATATCGATTCACTTGTAAATTCTATGGCAGGTCATCAACTCATGAGCTTCATGGATGCTTATTTTGGTTATAATCAGATCCAGATGTATGAACCAGATCAAGACAAGACATCATTTACTGCTGAAAAGGGAACCTACTCTTATCGAGTTATGCCTTTTGGATTAAAAAATGTAGGTGCAACTTATCAAATATTATTCAATAGAATTTTTAAACTACTCATTGGAAGAACAATGGAAGTTTACATTGATGACATGCTAGTAAAAAGTCTCAATCAATTCACCATGATCTAGATTTAATAGAATAAAAAAGAGAGTAAGCGATGATCCGTTTAGAAGCATATCATCAAAGAACCAAGTCAGTCTTCAATGAAAAAGTCAAACACAGAAAATTTCATTTAGGAAATTTAGTCCTCAAGAAAATCTTCCACAATAATCAAGAGTCTATTTATGGAAAGTTAGGTCCAAATTGGAAATGTCCTTATAAGATTGTCGGAATCAGATCAAAAGGTGCTTACTGGCTCTCGGACATGGAAGGGAAAAACTCCCAAGGCCCCGGAATGCTACCAGTCTATGCATTTACTATGCATAGAACTTCCAATTAGTTTATGGCTAAACTGGAAGAGCTGCAAATATACGCGTGTATATCAATAAAACAACGATCTTCCTTAATGGGAAATGAATATTTTTATACTTGCAAGATTGAAATGATAGATTTAATTTATTACAAGTAAATCTACTAATTTATATTTCATGGTCATTAAATTAAAAAGTTAAATCCATGATTAACCTATAGCTTCAGCAGCTGCAAAGTTGATTATAAAAAATTAACTTTCAAGGCTCCAGCCTTACTTGAGATTAAACGGCCGGCCATTAAATTAAAAGGTTAAATTCTTGATTAACCTACCAGCTTCAACAGCTGAAAAGTTGATTATAAATTAATTATAAAAAATTAACTTTCAAGGCTCCAACCTTACTTGAAATTAAAAGATTGATCCTTGATCAATCTAAAAGCTTAGGCTAAAAAATTAATCTAATGATACCTATATTTTCGTCCTAAAGTTTTGAGCGTAGCAAATTCTAGATCCGAGTCATATTGGCAAACTTGCTTCACGCCTTCACCTTGTTTTCTTCAGTGCCCGAAATAAATACAGATGAGTTAGAGAAAGTGACACTTTCATTAACAACTGTCAAAACATTGTATTATATTTTCTTTCAAAATATAATACAACGTGGGGGGCTACTGTTAGTGAATAAAATAAGTGAGGTTATTATTGACATGGATAATATCAGTTAAAAATAGTTGCTGGAAAAGTGTAATATATATAACTGTTCTTGGTTACCTGCTGTCATATTCACTGTAAAAGGCTAAGGATGAAGGGACACGGGGGAGAAGGGAAAAAAGGAAGAAAGAAGGGAACATGGAGGCGCCAAGAAAGCAGAGCGAGAAAGAAGGAAGCAGAGCAGTAAAGAAGCCATAAAGAAGTCAAGCAGCGAAGAAGACATAAAGAAAACGAAGATCACAAGCTGAAGAAAAGCTGAAACTTAGAGTGCTAGCAGCAGCAAAAACAAAGAACAGCAGCTTACTTGCCTGCAACAACAGATATATAAAGTTTTGGTACACATGAAAGCAATAGATAGTAAGAGGGACTATGACGAGTAAGCAGCTAAGTGATCAATTATCGCCCCAGAAGTAATTTCAATTGGTTAGTATAAATTACGAATCTTACTGCAATGCTTCGCACTGTCCATAGGCTCACAGCCATCAATAGTCCCACTCCACTTTTATTAAAAGCCAGAGACTCTTCAAAAATGATCCCTGTATATCCAATTCCAAATAACAGCGCCATCGCAAGATCCTATATAGAGAAATCCGATCAGATCAACTAAAACATGTCACCACACCAACTGAAAATAATATGCGCGCTTTTTCTACTCAGATATATCTAAGCAGTCTGAACCTGGAAACAAGATTAAGATAAACCTGATTGGCGGCAACCCATGAGTGGTCAAATGCAACTGCCCCCGTCATAGCTGCTGCAAAAACTGCAAGAGCCTTCAGCAAATCAGTCTTTGGTTGGTAAGTGGCTTCAAAATCAATTGAGTTTGTTTCCTCAAGTGAACATAAAAGGATCACACGTGCTCCAAATGATGATGCCGGTTTCTGATTACAACCTAAAGGGGCCAATATGAAGCAATACATCCGGCAGGAAGACAAAAGATGCAACATAAATGATAACAACATTATTCACAGTGATATCCAATTGCTCGACCTCTACGCAATTTAGGTGGTCGTTTAGCGTCCCACTTTACATGAAGGCTCCACAAAATGATTATTTTGTATATAAAAGGGGAAAGTGAATTTAAAAGTCATTATTATTCATTTAATTTATTATTATTTTGCAATTATCTTTTCTTAAATAAACTATCAAACTCCTATAAAGTTTATTTAATGTAGTACTTAGTAGTTTTAATTTCTACAAAACCGATAAATTAATAGTTTCAATCCTATAAATTCTCTATTTTATTGTTATAATTAATATGTTATATTTCAAAAGTTAGTAGTTTTAATTTCTACAAAACCGATAAATTAATAGTTTCAATCCTACAAATTCTCTATTTCATTGTTAGAATTAATATGTTATATTTCAAAAGTTTTATATTCATTTTAAACCTCTATAAAAGCCCCACATTTTATTACTTATCCATTAAATTTTTCCTCCAACAATCAAAACATGATATGTTCTTGGTGTTTGAGAGAAAGAAAGAGAGAGAGGGAAAAAATCCTGCTTCCTCTACTTTCCACTCAAGAAGAAAAAGAAAAAATCTAATAGTTCTCTCTATTTCTATGACTATTGATCATTACTCAAATTTTCAAACAATTAATATAAACATATGTTAATTTATAATTTCATCTCAAATTTCAGATTTTATTTTTTTATTATTCTCTTAATTAGTTGTGTTATTTATTTGTTCTTATTTCTTTTTTAATATATTCTTTTATTCATCTACTTTTTTTGTGTGTGCTTGTTTTATCTATTTTGAAATTAAACTATATCGAAAAACTTTAGAGAATAGAAGAATAGAAAAATTCATTTAATTTAGAAAAGGAGTAGTAAAAAAAAAGATAAAATTTGAGTTAAAAAAATAAGTGGAAATATTATAATTGAATTAAAATTTCATGGATTAACAACAGTAGAATAGAATTTTATTTAATAATTTTACATTTTAGAGTGTTTAAAAAATTGATTTTGAATTAATAATATATATATATATATATATATATATATATATATATATATATATATATATATTATAAATTTTAAGAAGAACTAATTAAAACTATTTAACTAAGGTCCCAAATATAATTGAGCCGGCTCTGTATCCAATTCACTTATTAACAATTAAGAACCAACCAGGACCTGCTGCATACACTTCAACTCAATACTCCATGAACAAATAGACACTGATATAACAATTCAATAACTTTTCACCATTGCCCTGCAGCAACTGACGGCCAATCTGGAGCCGGCACTTAAGCAAAAAAACAACTTCATTTCCACTTAAACAACTCAATAGTTTGACACCAGAAAAACAATGCCTCGTGTTTCTTCCTCAAATATAAAAGTAGTAGTCCCTCACCTGATATTCTTATTCTTGATTTCAAGTTTGTCTCTTTAGTTTGATCAATTGTGCTATAGGTAGACTTGATGATGCAAAACTTTGATTTGGCGCCATGTATCCCGCGAAGATGGTGGGAAGTTTCAAAAAGGCGTGAAGCCCAAAGAAAACGCACAATAGTAAAAAGTAAATGTCCGTGCTACGGTACTCGCAGTTTTTTCAAATTCACTTATCTTTTTTTTGTCCAAGACCCGTTTGTCTTTTTTCATGCAAGGCCCGTTTGGTAATATTGTACTTTTCAAAATAATTATTATTAAATATACTATAAAAATAATTAGTTGGAAAGAGATTCAATTAAATGTTTACTAAAATTTACTTTTAAAAGTAATGTAATTAGTTGGAAAGAGATTCAATTAAATGTTTACTAAAATTTACTTTTAAAAGTAATTTGACATTTAAAAGCAGTTGTATGTATGTTCGGTAAATCTTACTATTAAACAGTTGTAAGAATATAAATGATTGAATTGAACATGATATTGAATAAAATTTATTTACACATATATAATCATATATATAAAATACTTTTAGTTGTATTTATATAATAACTAATAACTAAAATAAACATTTTATATTATTTAAATTTATTTACTCCAAGGTTTTGATACATACATAAACTCTCAACAAGATATTTTTAAGATCTGTCTTTGGAAATGTTAAATTATGTAAAGCCCGTATTTTGTATTATTATTATTATTATTATTATTATTATTATTATTATTATTATTACTATTATTTTAGTTTATATGTATTTTACAGAAAATATTAGTATTTTATGTTAATGATGAGTGTTTTAAATTTTAAAATTACTAAATTATTTTTTCAATTTATTAAATACTTTATTAAGAAAGGAAATAAAATCCCTAATGGGTAGGGATATTAATAATGCTTGGCTTATAAAAACTCCTCTTAAGTTATTTTTATTTTTCAAAAACCTAAGAGGCTAATAAAAAAAAGAATGCAGCAGCAAATACAAGAGCAAACTCACGTTTTCCAATAAGAAGAGGGGAAGATTTTGATTGTGTTCCTATTTTCCATTAAAGAAGTTCTTGAGTTCGATTTTGTCTTAAAGGAAGGTAAAAATTAATAATTCTTTGAACTTCTAGTTTAATTGTGATTTCAAGTGACTGATTGAATGATTTTGTGTGTGTTGGTTGATAAAATTGTGAAAGATTGATCATGTATTAACTTATGTTGTTATTAAGTGAAAATAGTGTTGTTATGTTATCTTGAGAAACTGTGAACAATGTACATTGAATGTTATATGATTGCTATTTTCACTAAGTCTCATGCACAAAACTTTATAGTTTATCAAACTAAACATTTTGAACTTTCTATCCATAAGTTTATTGTTAAAAAATTCATTGTTTATTAATTGTTTTAATTTTTTGAATTTGGAACACTGGTGCTAAAAAATTTTGATTTTCAGTAGTAATTCTCACTTCAATAATTTATTTCATAACTGAAACAACTTCTGAAAATTCTAGGAATTTTTATTACTTTACACATATAAGTCTAGTTTATGTGTTTTAAATTCAAAATTTTTGGCTTTTTATAAAAATCATAGAGTTGGGCTGCTATAGTTCTCGAAGCGTTTTTTAGAATTATGAGAGCAGATATTGAAGGAAGCTTGGGTTACTTTTCATTACTAAATGCCTTATAAATTTGACTATTAATTCTTTATTCTCTCCTTTAATCGTTGAAACTGGAATCACTATTTTTGAACATGTATAACTAAAGTTATGAATTTTTTAATCAGCAGTTATATGTTTATATTATCACTAGACAATTTTGATATTTTTGTGGAAAATCAATTTTTGGAGATGTTTATGAACACTAATTAATCTTATTAAATTTTATATTGAATGCCAACATGTTCACGGTAGCTTTTTGTGATATTTATGATTTTCCGACATTTATAATTTGTTTAAAATTAGCTCCTATAAGATAGTGCAGTGTAGTTTAGTGAATTGATATGATTAAGTAAGAGTTCATGGTCTAAGAATTTTTAGGTTTTCCTATCAAAGTCAGAATTGAATAAGATATTGATAAGAATCTTGTCTTGATAATTATAGGCAAAGAATGAGCTCGTGTGGTTAGGGGTTATTAGTGATTTGCTTTGGATTGAAGTAAGTAAATTCATACATAATGTTTATTATGAGTATATATGTAAATATTTGTGAATAAAATAATTTTTTTCAAATGGATTTGGCAATTTATGGTTTTGAAGTTATTCAAAATGTTTCTTAATTTTATTTTAAAAATAACTTTAAAATACTTGTTTCCAATAAATGGTTTTCTTAAAAAAAATGCTAATCTTGGTCAATTCAATGTCTTATAAGAGTGTTCTATCAAAATATCACAGAAAGACTGAAATTGAAAGACTGTAAACTATATTTAAGACTTTGGCTCATAGTCTGTAGTTACCGTTCCAATATAACTAAATAGCTAGCTGCATTGTGTGCACCTACTGATTATTATTGTGGGGGTAATGTACCCTGACTGAACTACTGGCCGAGTCATTAGAAATATAGGTGACATACTGAACTACTATTCGAGTTATGGGGAATACAAGTGACACTACGTGGCACAAGCAAATTTAACAAATGAAAGGTTTTATTGATAAATGATCTCTTAAATGATTATTTATTGAAAGTGATTATTGCATTATGACTTAGCTGATTATGAGTTTTATATTAGATTATGAAATGATTGTTGTTTTCTGATTTATGGTACATCGTAATGATTATTGTTACGATTAATATTATCAAGTTTCATTCCAAATTTCTCTTGAGATTGTTGGGTGAATTTGAGGTGTTACATTTGTTGTATCAGAGCAAACGGTTATAAGATTATGTAGACATGTAAGATAAATAATCAATAGCTTAAGATTGAAATTCTATAAAGGTCTTGTCCACTTTTAAGATCGTAAAGATTTATGAAAGGTAAAATAGGGAGCTAATTATAAGTATATTGGAAAAATTGATGTCATTGATTGATTTGCATGAACAATTTCAGTGTTTCACATTTTTGCTCTTGTTGGAAAGTTAACTTTCAATTCATTGATTTGCTTATATGTGCAGATATGATTTTATTTGTGTTTTTGAAAGAAATACTTATTGAACTTGTTTGTATGTATATGCTTGATGACTAATAGGATAATGCCACTTAGAAATGGTATCAGTCGAACTCTGCCATGAAAGAATGATACAGTGACTCCTAGAGTAATTAACCCTCGGACTAAGGGTGGTACTAGTACTGCCCAATGTACTACTGTGGCAAACGAGGTTGAAACAAGTAATCCACAGGGAGTAACTAATGAAGAAAACCCAACCCTTAGTGAGATGGCTTAGAATGCTAACTTATCAATGCAGATATTAACCGGCATTTTACAAACTCAAACTAGGCTTTTGGAAGGGATGGCTCAGAGTGGAGGTCTTTCTTATAATGTTAAAGGTGGACGGAAGAGTGGTGTTGTAGGCAATTGAGCAATAGTGACATTAAAGTAGTTTAAAAAATTAAGACCACTAGTATTTTAAGGGTCGACCACAGATCCTTTGTCAACAGAGGCATGGTTAAAGCAGATACAAAAGGTGTTGGATGCAGTTGGTTGTATTGATGAGTAAAGGGTGATGTTCGCTACTTTTGTCCTTCAGAGTGAGGCTGATCACTGATGGAAGGCCAAGTCCCATTTACGGAGAACACTAATCACATGAAAGATGTTTGTGGATGCTTTTTATGAGAAAGTATTCACCTCGAAGTGTTGCCAACTAGATGGAGAGGTAGTTTCTAGATCTAATTTAGGGGAATAAGAAGATGGCTGAGTATAAAAATAGGTTCAATGCTTTGTTTCATTTTAATCCTACGTAGTTGACACAGAGGAGAAGAGTAGACTTTTTCTTGAAGGATTGTGTCTGTCTATCAGAGATTCTCTAAAGGATCTTAGGTTGAGAGATTATGTAGACTTGGTGGATAGGCTACTAATAAAGAAATGCACCTGAATGAGTCAAAAAAGAGACAGGATCGACAGAACTAGCAAAGTTGACAGGGGGGATCCCAAATCAAAAGGCCCAAACAGTAAAGGCCCTTAGACTCAGAAGAATTTTAGTAGTTCCTGTAAGGGTGAACAAAAAGGTGCAGAAGGTTTTTTAATTCAGAGGAACATTCCTCCTTATTCTCGTTGTGGGAGGTGGTGATAACTTTATGAAACGAGAGTTATTATGACACTTTTAAACTTAGATTAAGATTACTTAGAGAGTAAATGACATGTTTTTATTGTATTTTAGTTGTATTTTGCATTAACATCCATTTTAGTTTAATTTAATATATTTTGTTTGATTTAGAATAATTGTGTGCTTAGATTATATACACAATTGTAGGTAACCGGAAGCTAAAATTTCAAGTAAGGGATGTTGTTACAATGGGCTTGTAAAAATAAGGAAAGAACTTGACTACATAAGAATTAAAACAAGTCTGCAACAATGCAGATGTTGTAGTCATTGTTGTAGCAATCCTGGAGCATCAACAAAGAAGATTTCACGTGAGATACTTAGCAGTTTGCGATCAGGAGTTTCCAAATCTGGAAGATACGCGACATAAACTTGCAGTTGCCCTAATTTTTAACTATAAAAGAAGTACACATGCAAAGGAAAAAGAGAGCGGTCAAACCAAGAACAAAAACCGAAAAGAAATAAGAGTAAAAGAGAACTCAAGAGCAAGATTTAGGGCTGCATCAGAGGATAAAATTGTAGAGATCAATCAAGAAACCAATTTTTTTATTCTTTTCTTGTTTTCTTATTTTCTCTTTAATCATAGGGATGTATTTAATGGCTGAAACTATTTTATTTTATTTTTTCGCAAATCATGAACTAAATTTATTTGTGGTTCAGTGATAAACAATCTTAATGGTTCATTGACTGATTATATGTGGTGCTGCATGTTTGCTATAGCACTTTGTTTTTATAATGCTTATATATATTTATTATTTCGGCTGACCACCCATTTAATGATACTAACTAAGAAAGAGCCATAAAAGGGCCTATCTTAGTGAAACATATCAGAGTAGTACTTGGTTTTAGATTTGGTTTCTTGAGTTGAGTTTTACTTGATTCCAAAAGGGTTATGCTTAATCTAAAATTAGTGATGAACTAGAATAGGGATTCACCTTGTAGGGTAATTAAAAACTAAGCATGTAATGTTATATCTTATGTTAGCATAACAATTGGTCACTGTTAGGTAACATAAATATATAAGATATCCAACAAGCGACAGCTGAGGATACATAAGGATTCTGCCCAGTGTTGTAGTAGATGTTCTAGCAATTAAACCTAAAATTGAAAGAAATAGTCAAACCCATTAAAAGAGTTTAATCACTCAACTACTCTATTCCCATTGGTGTTATCTTTGTGTTTGATGAGAAATTTATTTATTGTATTTTTAATTATTGCATCTTTATTTTAATTAGTTTACTATTTTCATTAGTTATCTTGTCTTAATTTAGAACACAAATTGCATTGTTAAAGATTGCTGTAATAAATTTGATAACATCAATTCCTAGGCAAACGATCTTAAATACTTATCATTATATTACTCGTTGCGTACACTTGCAAATTGACACCAATAACATTTAAATTCATTACAATAGGAGGCATCGAGGTGAATATTATATGAATATTGGTGCTTGCTTTAGCTATAGGGAAACTAGTCACATGGTCAAAGATTGTCCTAAGAGGCGTAATAATGCTGCTAGCACCCAAACTGAGGAGAGTCAAAAGAAGAGGCCAAGAGCTCAGGGTTTAGGTTTTGTGATAGCATAACAGAATGCTAAGGCATCTAATGATGTTGCGATAGGTGCACTATCTCTGTTTTCTCAAGATGCTAAAGTTCTATTTAATTCTGGTTGCACCATTCTTTTGTATCAATTGTATTTCTTATCATACGGATAAAAATACCGAGCCTTTTGAATGTTACTTGTATGGGTGATAACATGATTGTGAACCAAGTTTATAAGTCTTGTCTGCTTAGTTTTGAGGATAGAAATTTTTTTGTTGATTTGTTACCAATTATGATGCACGGTTTTAATGTTATTTTGGGTATGAATTAGTCAATAACTTATCATGCTAGTGTTAATCATTTCTCTAGGGAAATTGTTTTTAAAATTCCTGGAGAAACATAATTTTAATTTCAAGGCAACTGAAAAAATTACAAGGGGTTGATATATGTACTTAAGGCTAATAAGATGTTAGCAAAAGGATGCTAAGGCTTTTTAGCTTACGTAGTGAACGATAATAATAGTGAGGTTTCCCTAAGAGATATTTCAATGGTTAAGGAATTTTCAGATGTATTTCTTGAGGAATTGTTTGGTTTACCTCTTGATCAAGAAATCAAATTTTCTATTGATTTACTCCTGGCACTGCACCTATGTCCAAAGCACCTTACTACATGACACCTCTTAAATTGAAGGAATTTAAAGTTCAACTGCAAGGACTTCTTGATAAAGGTTTTATTTGCCCTAGTGTATCTTCTTGGGGAGCTCTGGTATTGTTTGTGAAGAAGAAAGATGGTTCTATGCAGTTATGCATTGATTACTGACAATTGAACACAATTACTATCAAGAATAGATGCCCATTTCTCGTATTGATGATCTTTTTGATCCACTACAAGGTGCAGCAGTATTCTTAAAATTTGAATTCAGTATATCGTTTTACAATCGTAAAAACAAGAAATTTTTATGTGATTTAACAGATGTTATTGGTTATTAAAGGAAGTTATATGCTCTGAGCTTACACGAAACCCTTGGAGTTATTGAGGATGTTGATTGTTAACCAAAAATTAGAGCTTTGAGTCTAAAAAGAGCTATTTCTTCTATCTATTATTTCAAAGTATTTCATGGGATGTTTGCTTGAATCAAATGGGAAAATTTTGTTACACAGAAGAAAAAAGTTTAAACTTAATAATCTGGTAAAGGTAAGCTGTTGTAGAAACTAGAGAGCTTTAATTAAATTACCAATAATGACAAAATACACCCATTTCGCAAATGAAGACTTGGGCACTCGACATTGAATGATTACATGGATTATGAAATACAGGACATATGAGTTTGATCAAACTATCAAGGGACTCGTTATTGACATGAGATATAACGATGATGATGGTGATGATGATATTGTCATAGTCATTGTCTCATCAATGATAACATTTAATTAAGGGTATTTTAGTAATTTGAAACAATCAAATCCAATTATATGATAAAGTAAATATATCAATGGGAATAAACAATTTTTCTGATTAATAAAATAAATGAGGTATTTTATTCAAATATCTTAATTGCATTTATATTTGTATTAAAGTCCATTTAATCATATTATATGTATTTATGTGATCACCATGTGGATTCACAGAAGACATAAATACAAGTTATCTTATGATTAAATAAATTTAGTTCACAGTTGATAAATAAAGTTGGGCACTTTATTTAGGTATAGACTGTAATAAATTCATTGAATGATTTGTCTTAATCATGTATGAATTTATTGATGTAGTACGACTACATTGAACAGGATCACATATGAGATTTAATTAACTTTGTAATAACTGTCAGGCTTATTAAATCTCATAGGCGTTGATTTTACTGTAATCTTAATCTTGAGTTAATTATGATTTCATGATTGTAATTGTTATTCCATTTGAGTTACCAATGGGCATGACACAGCCTTGTGGTCAAGATTACCCGGTATCTTGGTGGGAGCAATTATGAGTATTGGAGTTATGGATTAACAATATAGAATTTGTACAACACATCTCTTGATGGGTTTTCGGCACTTGATCATAGAATTCTCTGGCCAGAGTGTGTCAACATATTTAGTATGTTGAAAATGATCATTAGAGAAAACCAGTAAGGATCAAGGAATAAGATGTTATTAAATTGATTGGACAGTTGAGATATCAATTTAATTAACGATGTGGTACAAAGGATTGTGCAGTAAAGAAATCAATGTGGCTTGGGACGAATTATTATTCGAGCATACAATTATGGAAGTCAGTTCCAATCTTTTAGTAGAGTAGATTTGGAATTAAATAATTGGGCTAGTTTAATTACAAGCCTAATTATTGTAGCCACTATTGTATGTTCCTAAATGATCCCCGGGTTAGCTCATTTAATTAACTGCACCACTACTGAACTAATAAGTAAGATAACTAGCCATTTGGGTCAAAAGCCTAAATATATCATTTAGTGAGAGGCTCCATTTAATTAGCTTTTGTATAAGGGGCCTTATGTTATTTTACAAGGTGGGTCCCCTATTGAAAAAGAAAATAACGTGAGTTTTATTTAGAGCATTTTTTTTGGAGCCTATGGTTTTTACTAAAGGGTGATATAAAAGGCTTATTTTTCCTTAAAGAAAAATGGAGAAGCCACTTTATATAGATCAGAGAATAAGATTTTTCTCTCCATTATTGAGAAAAAAATTTTCTCGTGCTAGTTGCTTTGGTAGTGATAAAGGCGCCCACACGTCAAGTGCAGATCGAACCTGAGTCATAACCTGGAAGATCATTGGAGACTGTTCAGGATCTAACAAGCGTGGTGGTGACGGATCGTGATCTAACAAGAGTGGTGGTGGCGGATCGTGATCTAGGAGCCTAAAACACTTCAGCGGAAAAAGCCAACTCGGATTTTCAAGGTACGATTTCTGGATTACGTATTCCTATATATTATATGAGCGCGGTCCTTAAAAGGTTTTATAAAATTTTAAAAACCTGATTTTACCCAACAATTGGTATCAAAGCCATCTCATATTAATATATAAGAATTTTGTATGAAATCATTCTTGAAATTTATGTATTAGAGTGGCACAATTTATTCAGATATATATTATTTGTTTAATATATGAATGAAGCATGTTTTGGTTTGTCTTAATTCATGGTTAGATTTTTCGTTGTATTTTTCTTTGGATCTGTAACAGGAGGGGTGATTTTTTATCATCATGTTTCCCTCTTGATTTTTTTTCTGTTATAGAATTTTTGTAAGCCAAAAATTGGCCTAGGAAATTTGTAAATCAACGGAAAATAATCACGGATGTCAGATCAGAGGAAACGGAGGCCGGATATTTCAGAAGCATGCTGCCAGCAGCCACGAGCAACAGCAGCGCGCGCGGCCCACGTGGGCAGCAGCGCGCGCGGCAAGCGCGCTGTGTGCGCAGTGGCTGGCAGCTGCAGCACGCGACCAGCAGCTGCAGCGTGCAACCAGCAGCGTGAGCAAGGGCTTCCAGTTGCGCGCGCGTCGGTTGATGTTTTCCGGTGTGACGGCGGCAGCAAATTGGCGTCGGAGATGCGTGAACAGTCGCTGCCTTTTGTGGAGATGGCGGCTGGGGAAGATGAAAGAAAGAAAAATATGATTTTAGGGTTTCATGGTTTTTATCATGGAGGTCCCTATGGTTTCATAAGTTTTCTTTCGGGCAGAAATGTTTCAATTTTTTGCGTTTAAATCCAAAAACAGTTTTGGGCTTAAAGAATCCTAGTTTTAGGCCCAATTTAAATTTGGGCTTAATGGATTAAAATGCATAGATAAAATTGAGCACATTAAATTTATTTTTTGGTCCAAAAGTTTTATTTTAATAAAAAAAATTTTAATTATTTTTTTTTTCAAAATTAAAATTGGACCAATTATAAATTTAAAAGCCTAATTTTTCCTAGTCCATTAACAAAGACAAGATTATGGAAGATGGACATTGACAAAGAAGCCCAATGAAGATTAGGCTTAGGGTTAATGTATTTTTCATTATTAGGAAAGCCATGAATTAAGATTATTTAATTGTTTTTCTATATGTTTTGTTATGGATAATAACATGCCATGATAACATGTCATATAGAATAGGTAGTGCCACTCTATGCATAATGATACATGTCATTCATTAATAATGAATTTCATTATATTGTTTGAAATTTGCATATGCTTAATAATATTTGATATCATCTAGATAATATTATAGGAAGCACGCAATTAACAATATGTATGTTTTAAAAAGGAAAAATCAATTTTAAAATATTGAGTGGGAGAGGGAAAATTCAAGATAATTTTTCCACGGGCTCCATTGTTAGTTCAATAATAAAATTATATATATACCTCGACTTCATGATACGGTGATGCTCCCTACGGAGGGTATATATATTGGAT